>NC_140273.1:9138470-9172510 GCF_964030765.1 Micromesistius poutassou | reverse complement strand
ACCCCTACCTTCTCCTTAATAACATGTCTCCACTCACTGTCTAACCCCTACCTTCTCCTTAATGATATGTTTCTGAACTCACTGCAAGTCTTTGTGGATACAAGCATATGCTTAATGGTACTAATGATGCTAAACAAAGACTACTAAATGGCACTAAGAGCTAATGGATCATTTATATTCATATAGTTATTATTCACAACACGGAAATACGGTTTGTTATTGGCCAAGTTCCAGTTAATAATTCTGGCCTTACAAACAGTACACGGCTAACAAGCCCTGTGGATTTCCCTACACTCCCTACTATACAACAGAAGCAATATCTTTCTTAGTTATTGAATTGCACAGATGCGTTTATTTGATAGCAGGGTATAATTTGCCTGTGCGCGTGTGTTCTGAGCATCTATAGACCCCTCCGCACGGCTGCATAATCAGATTGCAGTATAAATTTAAATGTTCACACTGCCATCCTTCCACCACTAACAAAGCACAAACACAGCCTAACCTGAGTGACTATAGCCTTTGCAGAATTATATACTGTATTTGGATGTCTTTCCTTGCAAGGAACATGCTTTTAGTTTAGACCTTCATTATTTAGTCAAGCAGAAGCTTTCATCCCAGTAGACATGTGGGGACTTATAGGGCAGTGTCATTAAGGACCAGGGAGGGGACTGTGGACATGGGGGGATGGAACCAATAACATTTCAGCTGGGTGTCTAAACACCCGAGCCACGACTGTGTCCTGTCCCCTTATCTTCTCATCCCTTGGGTGTTTTTGACCGGACCACTAACCTGCATCCATTTGACACAAGTTTTCTCATTGGTGGGATATATTCCATTATATATATAAGAATATTTTGGATGCATTTCTATGAGCAGGGATTTGGTTTTAGTAATGAAATAATGATGTCAAGCACTCTCACTGGGCCTGTTAGAAGAGGCTACTAAATATGCACGTTACACCACAGCATTGTTAAATGCGTTATTGACCCTGGTCAATAACGTTCCAATTGTTTAAGAGTTCTAAATCAATGCGCTCCAACTCCAACAGAAAAACTATGGTTTAATGCAACTATCGATCAGATGTTTCCTTCACATGGTAAAATACAATACGCTCAATTCGCCGCTGAACCGTGTTTAAATCTGATGAAAAAATACCAACGTCATTGATGGAAGTAGCTTATATCTCATCATTTCTAACCCCACTTGGTGGTAAGCTAACCTGGGCTTGCCCCGGCCACATCACAACCCCGCCATAAGTTATTCTCCAATAAAGCCCACCGCATCCTGGTTTAATCCTTACTTTCAACTTAATTGTTGTTTCTCTCTCTTCTGACACAGGTACGCTTTGGATAAAAGCGTCTGCTAAATGCCTTGAATGTAAATGTTAATTTGGTTTATGCACCTACCCTTCAAATGTTGAGCTCAAAAATGGGACTCAAATCCGCCGTTGCCTAGACAAAACAAACGGATACACGTTGTGTTCCTAGGCAACCATGACAAACATTCCATCAGTGGAAGCGCCCCGGGATAAACAAGGGGGTTAGGGTGTTACCACCGGACATTTAACATGCAATTATCCGCGGGAGATATGAGCGTCTGCTGCCGGGGGCTCATTAGGCGCTACTGTCCCCCTCGCGGTCCCATTCATCACCCCAGGAGAGCACGTCTGACCAGCAGATGTATTATAGAAACGGTTTGTGTCGACCTTATTAGTCAACTGGTTTCATTCATTACCAAGCCCCTGAGAAGGCAGCTATAGATCCGCCCGGGCCTTTCTCCCTCCTCCCAAAGTATAATCCATAACCGCGCTGCTTAATGATGGAAAAGCCAGCTTATGGTTGTTAATTTTACAGTCCATTGTGTCCATGCGTCTCTATTTACCTAATTGACCGCCATTACAGAGACACTGGCTCTTACAGAAGGGGCTAAACGGTGGTCTTTAGCGCTGAGCGCCACACACACACACACACACACACAGATGGTGTGGGCGGGGTTATTTAGCATACTTAGTGACGCATCCGTCCGTGCGTTATGCAGGCGCATGTGTCCTGCGTGTCCACGGTGGGTGGCTCTTGGGTTTCGCTCATTTGTATTGATGAGTGTTATTCCAGCGGTCCACGCTTTGTTAGCCGTCGAGAATGTTTCCGAGCTGTGATGGCTCGCTGTTTACACGGTTAACCAATTAACTGAGGGCTAGTGGCATGCAGAGCAATGTCCCCATGTTCATCTTTTACCGGCCAAGTGGGTGACACAGGCACACGCCACACACTCGCACCCGCACACACAGGGGGTATATGACTCCCAGTTACTAACTTCTGTGTAAGGACATGAGGTGTAGAATCTCATGAGGTCTCTCAAACATCCGAGGAGCCCTTGCCCATAATGATCCCCTTGCCTTTAACGCTGCTTGTAATTTGCGTTGTCTGCATTTACGCCCCCCGTTTGTATAATACTTAGGTTTCAAGTCTTGCTGTCAAACTTGTTCGCTCTCTTGTGGACTCTTCCCCTCCCCTCATGTCTTACCCTATCTCACTCTCTCCTGTCTGTAAGCTGTGAGTGGCTACTGGCACCATCAGACTAGAGATTACTCTTAAGATATTAGCACATTAGCCACTAATTCCATTGATTTATAAAAAGAAAATACATGTTGTTGAACATCGTGTATATCTTGCTGCTACAGATTCTGTTCACGGAAAGCCTTTTTCCCACCTGGTTAGCTTATTTAGCCAGTAATATTATTCATATATTCCAAAAAGTCAAAATCTCCAAAGTGCTATTAAGGGTGCTTGTACTTTTCCTCTTGAAAAGCGTAATTACTGCTCTCCACTAATAGTTCCACGCTGTTTCCCAGGGACGGGGAAAATGCAAAAGTCAAAAGAACTCAAACATCGCAAGCCTCGACAAATTCATCTTTTATTTCTTATCCTTAAAAGAACCCAAAACTTGGCGCATTCAAAATGATTCCTTCGTCCCTATGGCCAACTGAGCCTTGAATGCGTTGTGCTAGAGTAATTTGTTAGCCTACATTAATTAATTCTGTCATCTTATCACAGCCGCACACTGCTTCTAAACCCCTGTCATTGTGGTTAATATTCAAAAGCTGCCTTATTGTAGCCCCTGAACAAGGCAAATGTGTCAGCCAATTTTTGATTTGCTCGGGCATATTCATCTGGCCCCACTCCCATTCAAACAGATTTCGAGCAGATAGCAGCAGGTAGAGTTCACAGAGGTTCACTTAAGGGAGTGCAGATTAGGCATTTTCATAAACAACCAAGATGGGTGCTGCTGATGTGTCCGACGTTTTGGCACTCCAATTGGTTGGAGGTCCAGAAGCATTTTGGTCTGTGCCCTTAAATAATACCCCTTGGAAATTAAAAACCACCAGAGTGGTCCCAGGTTAATACGCCTTTGCTATGGGCGTCAGTTTTTTTGAAATGTGCTGGGTACAATGAGGATGCACTTTTTTTTTCTATTTAGTGCAGGTAATGAAAGGTTCTGAAAGACGGCATACCCATGTAGCTTACTAATGAATAAAATGTATACAAAAAACTGTCAGACGTTTTATGAAGAAAGCGTTTACAAAAAGCATTGGACATTACCCAATGTAGACAACGTGACATGACATGACCAACATAAACAGAGGATCTAGGAAAGGAAATTAAGTATGTGTTTAACTTCAGAAGGGGCAAACGTGTGGCTACACACAGCACTACAAATGTCAAGATTGAAAAAGCAAAAAATATTTGTTGTTCAGCTGAACGCTGTATCACCACATGAGCTGGCTGATCTCAATTCAGAACACACATCCATCCAATCTACATCAGGAATTCTGACCAAAACTCAATGGCACTCCCCACCACAATTATTCCACTAATTACTCCACTATCGTCATCTCCACTATACCCAACACTGTACGAACGCAAACCGTGGATAAGTTAGGCTACTTGGTGGCTATGGCTAACATCAATTGCAAGAGTTAAAACAACCGACCACTTGAGTACAAAAGACCTCGCCACAGCACCAGCAAATCTTAAGCAATAAATATTGCATCTTACCTATGTGGCAGTGGTCTGCAAATGCATCCCGTGGTGTAGCCTACCACATCCATTTAGTTCAACAGGTTATCGCTCTGATACTGTCCATGGTACTAGCAACCTGTTCTGGTGCTTTTTATTCAGGCTAAAATGACTTGATTGTCTGATTCCTCATCATTGCATCCCAGCCAAAGAGTATTGGTATTAATACCTCATTCATTGTCCAAGCCAGGTTGCCGGTCCTTATCAGGAAAATAAGCCCAGACAGGGTGAACCACACATCAAAGCGTAGTGGAGGTGTCTTACTTCGCCCTGAAGGGACTTATTTTCGAAAATGACCAGCGACGTTCTATGCATTATCCCACTTATTACACAGCTACTTGCCAAAACGAAAAATTATCTTCACACAGTGTGTCTTTTTATAATTTATTTGTTACAAGCATTCGTACTGTTGATCAGAAGAGAAATAGTCTGCCAAAGACGTTGACGTCGCTTAGCAACCGAATACGCTGGGGTTGATGAGTTACCGGACTACTTGCGGATTGATACGAGAGACGTGATTCAGAGCCGCTTTCCTTGACAGCGGCCATTATATGCTTAGCAACGGTCAATTATCAAAACATAATTCACCGCCGGAAGTCGGGAAGGCCCATGCAAGTGAACGGTGCATTCTACAGCATTGAGAAGAGCTGTGTAATATTCCATAATAAATAAACTTGAGCTTTTTGGTGGGTACAGAATTAATCTTGACGAAAACTGGTAGGCACTCGTCCCCAGCGAAATCGACGCCTATGGCCTTTGCCAATCCGGTCTGGCAAATTCAGACCGGCATCATTGCCCACCCTGCCGAGAATGGATTATGTCACTTGTCAGACACAAGCCAATTTGTCTGTCTTTATATCAATGGAGCTCTTCCAACTCGGGCACAGGTGTTTTGTTAATGGTATTGATGAAAGAAAAATGTGTGATTTTAATTCTACCCTTTCGCTGGAACAGAAGTCAGCACTTTCAAACTTCTCCCCCTCCCCTTTTTTCTCCTGATAGATGTTTCTCTGTAGAGGATGACTCTGAAAAGAGGATGGTGACATGCTGGGAGATTGTCTATCACCATTGTGTCTTTTTCTTTTTGTCCCCCCCTGTTCAGGGGGGCATTTTTAAGCGACCCATTCCTACTAGCGTGTGTACAATTCTGTTACGCAATTATCCCTCCACAATTTCAGACCTCTCTGCACACTTTTCCCTTTATGATGGGTCCCTCCATCTCCTCATATTATACTCCTCCTCCTCCTCCCCTTCTACTAAGCGTGTCAGCCACCCCCCTCCCGCCACTGTTTGGCGGCTCTCCGGCAGAGACTGGGTGGTGTGAGGACAGTATTAAACGGCAGAGAGCCACGTACCGCCTCTCACCTCAGGGTGGCAGTAGTCCTCCGGCTAGGACGACCGGGCCAGCATGACTTGTGTGTTTTTCGTGGCGCAGATAAGCATTTGCATTTCTTTCTCCTCCCTGCCCGTGATGAAACACCTAGAGGAGAAGCATTATTTACTATCATTAACGTTTTAATTTTTTTTTTTAGATGCTGTGGATGTGGAACTACAAAACCTTTTTGCATGTAATGGCTCTGCATTGATGATGGCTGTCGTTGTATTTTGTCACATTTTGCTGTCGACACAACACAGGCCGTGTGTGTGTGTGTGTGTGTGTGTGTGTGTGTGTGTGTGTGTGTGTGTGTGTGTGTGTGTGTGTGTGTGTGTGTGTGTGTGTGTGTGTGTGTGTGTGTGTGTGTGTGTGGTGAGACACACCAGCCTCTTCCCTCATGCATAACCAAACTACTAAGCTTCACACTGGACCCCTGCGAGATGTCCGCGGCCCCAACAGCACGTCAGAAGCACAACAAAAGCGTGTGGTTTTTTCCCCATGAATAAATCAAGGGACGCTTTCTATCGTTTTGTGTATTCCTATCTTTTTTACATTTATTTTCGTTGTCTCTGCAGGAATTTGAGAAGAGGAAGATGTTGTAGGTTGTGAGCGAAGGCTCACTGCCCTTCAGCTCCACCACCACCCCTACCCCACCCACCACCCCCACCCTCTCAGCTACCCTCCTGTTGGCTCACCAAGTGGGGTCGCCTGCACGGTCTTCAGACAGCCTCTCACGGATCAATCCACCACACACAACGTCTGTGTCGGGCTTGGGTTGCTTATGCAACTCAACACTTTCTTTCCCTCGCCCTGCGATGTTGTGCTATTCTCGTTGTGAAGGAATAAAATCATTTTCCGTCTTAACGGCATTGGCATCTCTTTCAATGACTCGATATGCAATAATAAATGTGAAAACGCAATGTTGGAATTTCCTGTCAACTGGCTGTATGCCCAGGACCCAAGGGAGGGAGTCTATGGTAATGCCTACCATCTATTCTCTCTCTCGCTCTCACTCTCTCAGCCATCCATCAAGTATTTGAACCGAAAGATTTTGGTGCTGTTCTGTAATACTTTCAACAGCATTTTAGTAGACCAGTCGGTGGCAGGGGGCTCTCTATTATATATATTGTTCAAAACCTTTGTGTGCACATTAACACCTAGTTAATGGATTGAAAGCCCTCTGTTAAACAGACAATAATCAACACTGAAAGGAAACCCTTTCAGTGGTGCTTAATGACCACAAAAAAGAGTGCTCTCTTACGTTTTTCCAAGGCCAATAGTTACAGAATAGCCATCAGATTCATGAAACGGCTTCAATTCCATGAAATCGTTGGAAAGAACAAATTAAGTGGTTGGCTGTTGAGACTGTACAATGAACGGGATTGCGTCAGTGCAGTTTCCTGTCCAAAGAAGCAAGTTGATGCTTAAAATATGAATCAAACTGCCCTGCATCATTGTTTGCTAAGTGAAATTAGACAGATTGGAGGAAAATGGAGGTAGATGATAAGGTTACCGATGGGGATGGCTTTGCCAAAATCCTTTTCAGCGAATAAAAGTGTGTAATGAAGCGTTGGATGCCCTATACTGGACATCTCTACAGCTTATTCTTATCTCCACCACCGCAGTCGGCAAAGACCGGTTATTATGTGTACACATTGTAAGCAATTACTTTTTAATCTGCATTAGCAAATTAACATAATGATTGGCGGTGGTATTTAACGGCTTGGAAGTTTCTTGTGCTGTCAGTGAAGTTGCCAAGCTGTAATTTTTACTTTGGCTATAGAGCCGTGAACCATGTAAATAATGAGGACAGCTTCCAAGGAAATTGTTCTTGATTCTCTTTTAATCTTTTAGGTATTCAATATTTATTTATTTTCCTTGGTATTAGTGTGAGTTATCAGGAAATGAATTGCCCTGTTAGAAGACCAGATGTGTTTTCTGTTGTGTCTCAAAATGTTTGGTGAAACTTTTAGATGGTCAATCTGTCCATCTTTCCATTTCATTCTCTCTCTCTCTCTCTCTCTCTCTCTCTCTCTCTATCTGCTGCCTGTTAGTTAATATGTCTATCAATTTGATATTTATATTAATTATCTTATTCTCTGTCTCTCTGTCTCTGTCTCTATCTGTTATTAATATAGCCATTATCATCAACTATCCTTCTAGACATTCATTCTCTGAAATGTTTACTTGTGTATTACCAGAGCATGTATTTAAGTACTGGGTAGCCCAAGGTAAAAAAAGTAAAAGTCCTGTTAATGGGCTTTGGCCATATAGGCCTACTCATACGTAACCTACATTTGACAGAAATAAACACTTGATTCCAAGCAGCTTGTCAAACTTCCTAATAAATTCCTTCTGGGGGGAGGGGGAAGGGGGTGATGAACCCCCAACCCTGATGAATAGCATGCTCACAGGGGTGGGTCGTCGTCGTCGTCCCCACCCCGGTGGCCCCCCAGCTAGAGAACTGTCAATCTAACGCGGCCCGATGCCATTGGATGCCATTGGAGAGTTGTCAATCACTGCTTGATTTGCAATAAATAAATGATCCGATCCATTGACGTTGGGAGTTTTAAGATGTAGAATAGTGTATTTGAATAAAAAACATTCTAGAATATTATATATATATTATTATATATATAATATATATATATTATATATATTAGTTATTTTGGGGTGTGGTGGTAGAATTAAGTTATAAAATGTATTTGCTCAATTGTATATATATATATATATATATATATGTATTTGTTTCTGATAGAATTGTCTGATTTCCCAGGGTCCACCCGTCCCCGTCCCCGCCCCTTCCCAGTTCCAAAAATGCAACTTAGCACTTTATGCACGGACCAAAAATTATCAGAGTGCCAGGCATACAAATGACTTCCATATATTAACGAAGCGTCTTCAAACCCCCTTCTCTGTGCATCACTGCTCTAGGTTGGGCTGCGAGTTTGCTCATGTACGAAGCAGCAGCAGCATCTTCCGCAATCTTTCTGCACTATCGTGCCCTTCTGGTTTGTGGTAGGTCGTAGCTTTGACCCATCTCTGTATTTGCCCTGGATTGTGCAGGTTGCAACCAGTGGCCTACATTGTTATTAATCTTACTGTATGGTACAAGTTGAATTATCCACCATGAGATTTTCACTAGGGTTGCGCGTTTCACGTCACACTTTGAACTTTGTCCACGTTGTAGAAACCACTCGCTGATTGTTTTATGGAAAGTAGCTACCTAATTGGAACGCTTTATATATCTGAGGTATATAAATATGAAACATAACAGAGGTCGTAATAGGCCTACCCGTTCTATAAATGGACCTATGTGCATTTAGGATCTGGTTTTTAATGACCTTTGCAGGTAGATTTTTATTTGTGTTGCATTTGAAGTAAACCTCAGATTAGTGTGGAAATGCGAGAAAAAGAGAAAGCAGATTGAAGCAGAATTTGTTATACATGATACAGAAAAGTGCAAGCGCTGCAGAGAAAGTTTATTTAATTTCACGGGTAGCATTTTCATTTGGTTTGTGGAAATGCTGCCATGGTGATATTGGTATTCCTTCAGATAGGCTAAATGAATAGAATATCACCATTTCAAATCACAACAAAAAATAAGTTCCTACAAAGTATGTTGTTTTTGTGTTTGTGTGTGTGTGTGTCCCATTCTGCAGAGTGTTCTATAGGTGTGAGGGGGTGGGGGTGTTTACACGTGGCCCGTGGGAGGGGTGAATATTGATTGCGGGATGATCATGGAGTGCTCCGCAGGGGGGGCAGTCGTCATCAACGCTTCCTCTCAGCTGGCGCGAGGCGATCCCGCCGAGACACACATCACATGCACACCGCCGCTCTTGAATGGGGGACACACGATGTGGAAGTCCTGCCGGGAGCCGAGCTAATGTTAGCTTGTTGTTGTAGTTGTTTGTTGTTGTTGTTGTTGTTGTATGAATGGCGTGTACCGATGGTCGTTGATGGTCGTTCGCGAACGAATCTGTTCGAACGAACGACTCTTTAACATGAACAAACCAACCTGATTCCCTGTTTCAGTTCGTCTCGTTCGTTCTCCAAGACTCAATTCCCAGCTCCACCCACTAGTCACTGAGTCGCTGACGCTAACTCGCGAGTCGCTGTTCGTTCACTGACTGTGTTTAGCAGTGAAGACTTGAGTACTGAGAAGTCACGAAAGCCAGCGGGGCAACAACATCCCGAATCCGAACATGAAGCGCTCCTCAGCTGAAGGTTAGTTAATGTTGTGTTGATTGATGACAGTTTGCACCATTGCACGATCGTGATTTGTTTGAGAATGAGAACGAGGGAGGAGCTGAGTCTGACAGACTCAGCTAAGAACCATGATTCACCGCTACCGGAAACGCGACTGAACGAACAAACAAACGATTCGAACGATTCTTCTTGGCAAACTGACCAAAGCGAACTGATTCAAGCAAACAAATCATGAAATCCATCACTAGTACCGATATGTGCTGCTTAGGCAATGTCGGTACATCGGCGCTGCTCAGTGTTGTGTCGTTACCTTGCAGATGTGCCTGTGTGTGCATGTGATGTTTTGTAACAAACCAGACGTCAGCTCTAATTCTAGTCAGAGATCATTCTAGGTTGTCAAAACAAGACATGGCCGAAGGAAAGTCTGATCATATTCTAATGTATTAAATTCATAAGAAGCCTTCCCCGTAGTCCAAGCCTCATTATTTAAAGTCTCAGGCTTCTTGAAGCAGTCGTGGCATTTAGATAATTGATCGTGACTTTGAAGCGTGCTGTTTATAATAAACCTGTGTGCGCGCTGTTGATCAAGCGTAATGCATCTTATCATCACACACAAATCCAATAGCTGCGGCTGAGGGCAAAACAAACAAGCATGCAGTTTGTACACTTGCTACATGCCATCATCTCTCACAAAGGAGCCGCAGATCCACAACACCAAGACCAAGATGTCTTTCAGTGGCTTCATTGAGCTATTCAGGGAACGATTTGTCTAGATTCTGAAAACTTTTTTCCGTGATCCCTTCAGCCTTGAGCATCAGAAGAAGCAGGATATATGTGCAGGGGCGGGGAATAGGGACTGACTTGGGACAGCCAACTCCTTTGGCGACTGTTGACGATCTGACCAATCACAAGCTTCAGACTCCATCGCCAATATCGCTTGCTATGCCAGCGTAGTCAGACAATTGCTAACACACATCACATCCTGTTGGATGCGTGTCTGATGTATCCTCAGTCCCCAAGCCGATTCGGCGGCCGATGGAGCCTCTTGTGGAGCGATTCTACGCTGGGAACAGTGGGTCCATCTGAGTGGAAGGGAGAAGCGATAGGCCCTGAAGCATTGAGGTTTATTAGAGGTATGTGTCAGCGAGTTAAAGCCTGATATCTACAACAACCTGCTGCCGTCCGTCAACACCACATTGACCAGGCCTTCAGTCCACATCCTCCCCGGGCTGGGGACCTAACTCACCTTGTTGCTCTTGGGTTCGCTGGGTGGGTGAACCTGGGCAGTGTAATATCGTACTGGTTTGCTGTTTTACTATCTGGCGTTTGAAATAAAGAACACAAAAAGTGATTAAAAAACTTTTAAAAAACTTTTTTCTCAGATAAACAACAAACAGTTATATCGTTAAACCCTCATAATGCTTTATTATGTTCTTACAAGCCGCCTCTTGCAGTATTAATGACATATTACTTTTCATTCCAACCAATTTCAGCATTCGATTATTAGAGTTTTTTTCATAGCTAGCTGCTAAAACAAATACATTGCTCTGCTTTCCTCCCTTTACCTAAAAACAACAGACCCTGATTTGGCTATTTTCTGTTCTTCACACATCTGAGCTGTTTAATGAGGTTCCAAATTCCAAGCTTGCCTGTCGACCGCAAAGACAGAAAACCCGGAACTGTTAATTTTGGGGCTGTTTACGTAACTCGTCTGTGATATGAGGTCCTTACACACGCCTACTCAGGATTGGTGTCTACCTGGTCCCTGCCGAGCAAGCATAAGCTCTGTGAAATCATCCAGACACAGAGATCTGGCTGTGCTGTAGACTAATTAGTTCACAGTAGCTGTCCAAGTTTCATTAGGAGTTAGGGAACAGTCACTGCTCTTGCATTTCAAGTTCTGAGCGTAAAGCAAATATATACAAACAGGATATCTAGTGTTTCATGTTTACCTAGAGACATTTTCTTTTCTTTTTGTTGTTGTTGTGGCAGGATAGTCTAGTAGTTACGGTGTCTGAAACCCAGCTGACATGTTCTAGGTTTGAACCCCAATGCCCAGAGGAATTCTACCTGTAGGCGCCCTAGAGCAACATTCCCTCACACACCCAACCGGTCCTTAGTGACCTGTATCTAAAGATATTCACTGTAAGTCGCTGTGAATACAAGCTTCTGCTAGAAATGACTAAACCCTAATTAATAATTCTGACATCATCCCTCCTGCGAGATTATTTCAGTTTGTTTTTGTGGCGCTCCTGTCTGTCCGTCGCCAGAAGCGACTCCAACACTGCACGGGGAGCTGCAGGTCCATTCTTCCTCCGCGGCGGGCGTGCCGTCGAAGGGGAATAAGCCTGGCTGCGTCTCCGCACTTAATTCCTTCCTTTATTCACGTGGGAGACGGCAGCCGGCGCCCGGCAGGGCTCGGTGAGGCGTGGCGCTGGAATCCCCCCGCCTCGCCACCATTTATCTTCTGCTGCAAATATTTGACTCGAGAAAAAAAAAACATTTGCTCTCTCTCTCTCTCTCTCTCTCTCTCTCTCTCTCCCTCTCTCTCTCTCCATGGACACAGTGTAACACAGAGATAGAGCTGAGAGTGCTGCTACACATTAATCCAAACTTTATCTGTTTTTTACAACACCCGCCCCCATTCCCCCTACACATCTTTCTCTTAAAAGTTTTTACTTTGGAAAGGAAATGGCTGCACTTATAGTAGCTTTGTTGGCTGTTTTTTGGAATATGTTTATATGAGAGGTAAAAACTGCTGTCTTGTTGGGTAAGTCATTTAATGGCAAATCTCTGGGTGTGTGTGTGTGTGTGTGTGTGTGTGTGTGTGTGTGTGTGTGCGCGTGCGTGCGTGCGTGCGTGCGTGCATACGTGTGTGTGTGGACTACATACATGTAGTTAGACACTCCCCTAAATCATATTTTGCATTGTACCAAACCTCCTCTTAGATTTCTCATGTCTTCGCTATGGCTTGACAGCATATTTCATTTGTACCCAGTACTGTAAATAGTTTGAGTGCAACCTTATGTAAGCCTTCCTTTCTGTCTGCTTCACTGTATTCCCACGTCAGACACTCAAAAGTTCCAATTATTTCATTTTTCCTCAGTTTGACCCTGTTGTATATGAAATGTTCTGGGAGCTGAACTGACATTCACATAAGTGATGCTGAGGCTGCTGGCTTGAATAAGGCTGTGCAGCCACATGGAACACAAAGTCAAAGTCAACAACCAAGCATGTTCTTCAACTGCCTGCATCAGAGTGGACTGAATCGGATGCTCCAGAGCTGGGGTGACATCCCAGGGATAGCCAGTGTTTCAGTGAGGCCACCATTTGTTGTTAGGATAACAGCAGAAAAGTGTAGAAACCTACACAGCTAGGGAACTAGAAACCTATAACAGCCTAAGGCGCAGAAACTTAGGATCCTAGAAACCTAAAGGGACCTAGAAACCTATCATAATATAAACCTAAAGCGACCTAGAAACCTCAGATTATAAAGGGACCTAGAATCACATGATCATATCAACCTAAAGGGACTTAGAAACCTATGATCATAGAAAACGTATAGGACTACAAAAGCTATGATCATATGAACCTAAAGGGATCGATAAACCAATGATCACCAATGAACTTAAAGGGACCTAGAAACATATGATCAGAGAAAACTAAGGACTGAGAAACCTAGGGACCTAGAGGCCTAAAGGTACCATTAAACCTATGAACATGGAAACTTTTGGACATAGGACCCTAACAACCTAGAAATAGAATGCATGAGATCTAGGAACCTGGGGTCAAAGAACACTAGGGACATGGAAACCTGGACCCATAGAAACCTAGGGACATAGAAGAGGACAGTGGGACTGTGAAGACACAGAAGCCTAGAAACCTACGAACGCTACGTGAAACATTCTGAAAAAATATATAGTAATTATCACATGTTGAATAAAAAAAGGGTGTTGCAATCATCACGTAAATGAATTTTCAAATGACAAACGATAGCATTTCATTAGCATGGAATGTGAAGGTAATGGTGTAGTGACACGATCACCCGTTACCCAGCGTCCCATTTCTACAGTGCTCTCGCTGCTCTGCTGCTCAATCAATCAATGCGGTAATTCACCATTTTAATCATTTTTATTAATATAATATATATATATATATTTTTTTTTTTTTGATCAAACGTCAATGTGAAAAAAAAGTATACAGAATAGCATTCACAAGCAACCCAGATAATGTTAGGTGGTGTGCTGTAAAATATTATTCGTCTTATATTATTGCTGTGTGACTGTTGGTAAAAGTCCTTCAAGATGGTGTGTGCGTGTGTGCCTGCGTGTATTAGTATGCATTTGTGTGTGTGTGTGTGTGTGTGTTTGTGTGCCCCCATACGTGTGTGTGTGCCTGTGATTGTGTGTGTGTGTGTGCACTGCGTGTACATGTGCATGTGCAAATGTGTGCATGTGGTGTGTGTGTTGGGGTGTGTGCATGAGGAGAGAGGATATATTTCCCATAAAGGTCTCAACGAGAGGATGTCTGAGCCAGCCAGTGAACACCTTCGTCTTGAATCATTTAGCATGTGTTCGCGATCGATGACCCCCCTCTCCCCAACTTTCCGATGAAAAATATGACGTGCCATCCCATAATTGTGTCCCGGAGCAACACGTACACAGGGTGAAATATATCTGCAGTGCATCGCAGTTGGCTGATCAGTCACCGGCGTTGACTATACTATGAAATATAGATGGCATCCAGAGGCGGATATTGGCAAACTGTGTAAAGAGTCTGAACGCCCTCATTTTAAGAGTAGTTCCCCCCTGTGACTTCATTAGCAACGATTATTCTCCGGAAAGGCACCTTTGATTGAACATATCCTTGAGTCATATTTTTCCTCTCTCGATTGGCTGTCACTGAGCATTTTGCGCACTAAGTAGTTTGGCGTGCGATTAGCGCACACGCTAGCTCCGGCGGGGAAACAGAAGTGCTGGAGTGCCATCATCATCATCATCATCATCATCATCACATCCACTGCAGTCCTATTGATCGCAGTTTGACACATGCCCCAACCCACCCGCCCCCCCGGACTGGGAGGGAGAGCGGCTTCTGCAGCCTCCGGCTCACTCGCCTCAACTCCCAGCACCACTCCACTCTCCGCTCGTCAAACCCCGCTCAAAATTGTACATCCTCGGACAGCCTGCCAGCACGCACGCAGGCGCGCACGTACGCACGGAGGCACGCACGCACACACGTGCTCTTTCATCACATGACACCTAATCAATGCTCCCGCCCGGCCCCGCCCCCCGCCGTCCCCCAAGACATAAACAAAAGCTCATAAACTTTGTAATAATATATCGATAGCCCCGCTCGCTTCATGACTCCTTCTGATTGCCGATGGTTGCCAAGATGAGGGTTACTCCATTCATCTTGAATGACACGCCGGGCGTTTGCCAGGGAAGATGTTTTAATCAATCACGGTATGGGGGGAGGGGGACATTATGATTATGCTTGCGGTCCCCCCTGGGATTAATCACCGGCGAGGGCTTCTTCTTCTTCTGGGTCTGTGTTTCTGCCCCGTCATCCGATGGCTATCACCAGACGCGCGGGTGAGAGCCCCCCTCGGCTCGCCCCCCTGGGTGATTGAGGAAGTTGCGCCCTCCTCTTCCTCCTCTTTTGTACTTGGCCGTTCTCACGCTCCCTCTCTTTCTTTCTCATTCTCTTTTGTTTCGTTTTTTTTTTTTCTATGACAGGTTGGTGGTGGTGTGTGTGTGTGGGGGTGTCTGATTTGTGGGGCTGTTTTGCATCTCCTCTACGGGCTGTCTTGCCAGTCCTCCACGTTGGTAATTAAATAGCACTTTAGACCCAGGCTGTGTGTTGCCCGTGTAAATCAAAGACATAGCGAGTGAAGGAGAGAGAGAGAGAGAGAGAGAGAGAGAGAGAGAGAGAGAGAGAGAGAGAGAGAGAGAGAGAGAGAGAGAGAGAGAGAGAGAGAGAGAGAGAGAGAGAGAGAGAGAGAGAGAGAGAGAGAGAGAGAGAGAGAGAGAGATGTTTCTCTTTTTTCCTTGCTTATAAAACTGCTTCTTTATTCTTGTACGTCGGACCAGGAGAGCGCCCAATCTCTTAGAAAGTAAAAAGCTTTCACTTTTTTTTTTTCAAAGCAACCACTTCATTTCCATGAATTCAGCACAGAGGTAAATAGATCAGCCTAACGTTTTATCTCTCTATATATATACCGTCTCACTTTAATTTGCTCTTGTCTGGGCTGCAGCCTAACACCCTGCTGTGTGTATACAAGGCTCCTTGCAGCGTCTCCTCTGCACATTCTTTTCACGTCCATTCAAAGCTCGATCTCCCTTCCACTCGCGAAGCATTCCCACTTCACTTTTGTTATTATGTTTACAGTCCCAAGCTTTGGTTGTGCCATGGTGTTGGTGTTGGTGTGTATGCTTTTGTTCTGGGGGCATTGTGATGTGATGTGATGTGTGTGTGTGTGTGTGTGTGTGTGTGTGTGTGTGTGTGTGTGTGTGTGTTTGGGCAAGGGTGTGTGTATGTCTGCATGTGTTTGTGTATTTCAATTTAGACCCTGGGCACCAGCATGACGTAGGCCGGAACAAAAAATGTTTACTGCCACAGCTCATTGTGTGTGTGTGTGTGTGTCTGCATGCGTGCGTGCGTGCATGCGTGCGTGCGTTTGTGTGTCTCTGTGTGTGTGTCACAGTCCCTGGCTGTGGATGCCCAGGTGGTGATGTAGGCCCCTCTAGACTTGTATTATTTCTTATCACGCAACTCCTGTTTATTTCAGTGGCCCCGTGCTCAACGGTTTCACAGCGCTAGCCAAAAACGCCCGTTGCCGCCGACCAGCGATGCCGTTCCCAGCTCATTAAAGTTTCAAGAGGCCGCAAAACACACAGTGAGAGCCAACATACACTGGGAGTGCTTGTGGTGTCTCTCGACTGTTCTGTGCCTTGCATGATACCTGTTGGCGACAACTATTGCATTTGATCACTCACAACGTGTGCGTGAAGAGTCTTTAATATCTCAAAGGTCCAGTGTTCACTATTTGGTGGCTTCAAATGGAACGGACTTGGAAAAATTAGAATATAGCATTCAGTAGTATGTTTAGTAGTAAGTCTACAACACTTTGTTGTGTTTTAGTTACCTTAGTTTGAGTCCTTTATATCTTACTGGGGAGCAGGTCCTTCTACATGGAGCCCGCCATTTTTCACCGCCATGGTTCTGCACTAGCCCAGTAATGCCCCTTTTCCACCGACAGTACCAGCTCAACTCGCCTCGACTCGCCTCGACTTGGCCCGCCTTTTTTTGCGTTTCCATTGCCAAAAAAAGTACCTGGTACCGGGTACCTGGTACCTGGTACTTTTTTTAGTAGCACCTCCGTCGAGGTTCCAAGCGAGCTGAGCAGGTACTTTTGTATGACAGGTTAACTTTTTGTAAACAGGTTGCTGGCAACTGATTGGCCAGCGGCTGCAAACGGGAATAATCAAGTTAGGTTGTATAAGTTAAGTTGTGGCTGGAGTCCACGGACCCGCTCCCGAGGGGGACACGGATCAGCGTTTCGCCCTGTGTGTCGCTCCTTTCCCGGGGCAAGAGTTAGGCTGCGTGTGGTTGTGTGTGTCCGGCGTGGTTGTGTTGTGTGTGTTCGGTGTGGCTGGAGTCCACAGACCCACTCCCGAGGGGGAGACAGATCAGTGTTTCGCTGTTTCGTTTTAGTGTCGATCCTTTCCCAGGGCTCGAGTTTTGCCTCCATCAACGTCACCGTATGACCGTATGAATAGACGCGCAGTCATTGCGTTTTTTATTTTATTTTATTTCCCATTTCCCATCATAACCTTTCCTGGGAATCAGGAAATAGTCTCGATCAGATTTCCCGGGAATCCCGTCTCCCGGGATTAAAACCTAATGACGACCCGCCCACGTTGAAGAGGTTCTTTTCTACGACTAGCCCACGTTGAAGAGGTACTTTTTTAGATGGAAACGCAACTTGCCTGGAACCAAACCAAGTCGTGCCGCACTAAGTCTCGTGGCGAGTTGAACTATCAGTGGAAAAGCGGCATATGTAGAAACCGGCGGGTGCATGGTATCCCCATGGCTACCACCTATTTGTGATTATTTTTTAGTACCGTCGTTGTGTGGGAGCATTATAATGAGCGACGTTGTATATGAAATGAGCCACACACTGTGGCGGTATACTATGTATCCAATAAAGTTAAAAAGTTTATCCAAAATCAACTGCCAACCAAAGGCAACCTCTATTCCAGTCCTGCAGTGCCAGTAAACATTGGCTTGTAGTGCCGACTGCTATTGGGATGAATGATCAGTACTTATAACAGATAGCGATAATTATGGGTCTATGAATGTAGTTTAGCTCTATGAGTGCAATAAGAGGACTGTGTGTGAGAAACGAAAAAGGCTGTTACCTCCTCCATGTCCTACGACCTGCACAGTTCCCATGGTGACTATACAAAGGTACTCAGGTGTTGGGGGTGCAGACACTATTCAGCTCCATATTTTGGTCTTATTTTATTGATGTACAAAAATGCAACAAACTAAAAATTACAAAAATTAAAAAATGACCTTGACTTGTAAGTCATGACCTGTTGTTTAACATTAACAGTCTAAATAACTAAATACAATTAATAAATCTATCAAAGAACCTTGTCACTCGAAACTTGGCTACCCGATGTTGTCGTAAACAATTAAGTCACTTTGGAAGTACTGACCCCTTACACAATACAGGCCAGTGCAGGCTACCGTAGTCGTTGTGAAGGGAGGGCTGAGGGGGGAGATTCAGTTGGTTCCAATCTGCGACCCCACCACTAGTTGCCACCTCAATTTGACACACTGGACCTTTAAACAACACTACAGAATGTATTCAATGCATTTCAGAGAGTGTGTGCTGTGTCTTGATATTAAATCAAAGTTCTGTTCTATTAAATCTATTTAAAATGTTTAAAGCTGTCTGTTTCTCTGTCTCGGTAAGTCTATCTGTATGTCTATCAATCTGTCCATCTATCTATCTATCTATCTGTCTCCCAAATGTCAGGTGTGGGATTGACTATATTGACATAGTATCTTCTCTTATCTGTCTGTCTTCAGTCCTATCTGTCTGCATGACAGACACACAGACAGACAGAAAGCATAACCATTGTCGCAACAACCGCATGCCGCACAGCAATGTTTGTCATACACAGTAACTGCAGAGCCCGCCTCCACTCGATGAGGAAGTCAATTCATGTGTACAATCATATGAACTAGCTTGTTGTCTGTTTGGTGGATCTCTCTGTGTGTGGATGAGATATTGAATATTAATGAGCTTCATTTCCTGCCTCACTCACTTCCGCCCAAACTGACGGTCGGTCTGTCTCCTTGGCGACACGCTGGGTTCTAGAGCTCATCAGTATGACAGGCCACACTGTCAGAAGAGCCTTTGAAGATCACTGTGTCCTTAAGTGACAACATTGTTTATGCACTGATAATGGGGTTTTCAATGTGAATATTAACTGTGGAAATGCAACAACAAGCCAAAGTTGATTATATGGCAACAGCCTCTGTGACAGAATGACTAAAAGCCTGTCCACAAAAGACAAACTAGCGACTTGAGAGAGCTCGCAGGAGATCCGGCTACAGATGGTTTCATCATTTATGAGACGTCACAGGGAGTCCGTAGAAATAGTTCTCTTCTTTGAACGGTCAGCTTTAAGATGGCTGTTGACTTCTCAACGTGTTGTCGCTTCAAGGGACACATTCAAAACTGGAGCTTGTGTTTCTTTCTAAACCTGCTACCAACCGGTCTCACTGCTGATATTACATTATGTCCACATTCTACCAAAGTCGTCTCTATGCAAGATGGTACCTGCTTCTTACTAACAAAATACACCCCTACCCTGCCTACCCATAGACTACCCTACATATACACACACACACACACGCAAACGCACATGCACACACACACACACACACACACACACACACACACACGTAAACGCACATGCACAGGCACACCCCCCCCCCCCCCCCACACACACACACACACACAGACAGACAATTTCATTTAATTGAGTACATTTATTTACCCATACGCATATATGGGTCTTGTGCCTCACGAGAGCCAGGGTTTAGCTGGTAGAGTCAAGTAGACACGGCCTCATCGTGAGGCCCGACCATGGACAGAGACTCTCTCTCTCTCATCTACTGGATATCATTGTGTTTGTCCTAATGAGTGCGTTTGGGCCAAATGGGAGGTGGGGAGGGTATTCCGAAGATAATTGAGATTCCTACAGAAGATGAGTCGTTTTCTTTTTTCTGTTGAGACGTGTGGCTTTTTAAAGCTTTCCATCGGCGGCCAGAAATGATTTAGCTTTCATTTTTTTCCACTGTCCACTCTGTGCTGTGAAATGTTCTATTGTGGCCAATATAAAGAGCTGATACTGTGAGGAGATGTCCTCATTCATCCCAGAGAACTCATAAAGACTTCAAAGTCTATCTAGCCTTACTCTGGTAACATGAGCTGGGAAGAGCATCAAGTCAGGCCGGTACTTAAAGGCATCACAACCTCCACTTCAGGACACTGGTCGACACAGTGACTGCTTTGTTCGTTGGCTAGCAGTTTTGTTAGCTTGGATTAGCTTGCGTTGCACTAAATGGAAGACCAAGCAATATATTACCAGCAATGGAACTGCTACTGTAAAACTGTAATTTCATTTAGTTTGATTTGGTTTCAGTTGTGGCTCATATATCATTGCATCTCAGCCAAATACATTGGCTCTTTCTGAACACATATTAGCTAATGAGAGATGTATAAATTGATATACAATAAAGTTAATGTGAGCAGTGCACATTTGCACACCACCATTCAGACTGATTATGCCCCGAGCGCACAGTTAATGAAGGCCTGCTATTAATTTGAATGTTGTCGTGGTAGTTATTCACCCTATGTTTAAGTACAGAGAATGCATGCTGTAATAGGTTTATCTGGGTACACCAATAAAGCTGAAAATAAAGTCATTATTTCAAATAACTGCATAGTCCTACATATAATAATATCCAGTAAATTAATAAGATTAAAAAAATTAATAGGGCGATAGGAAAGAGTTAAGTCAAGTTAATTAAGAAAATGCAATTTCTTTAGGCGATTGACAGGTTTTTTTCTGTGACATTAATTACAGCTCACGCAATTCTTATTTCATTCAATTCAGGATGTAATTCTGGCAGCTACTGGGATTAAATGTCTTGTGTCTTTGTGGTTCTTACAATAGCCATTATCCCTCTGCCTACTGCTGCTGGCTCCGGCTCATTCTACTTCCCCCTGATCCGCGACGCATCTCGTGGCCAATTTAACGGCAGTTTAGTCCCACAGATGATACGCATGCACGGTTCCTTATGCACTCGGTTGGTGGAAGCACGGCCAGAGGTAATCTACTATGGGATGTATGGCTGATTGACACCTCTCTCAGGTGAGCGGGATGAGGTAAGGGAAGCAGACGAGGGGAAGGCTTGTGTTCGAAGCGGCCTTGCGGATCAGAGCCTCCGAACGCAGTAGCTTGTACAAGGAAATGAAAGCTTGATTACACTTGAAATTAACCCGCATGTTCTCTCGCTAGCTTCTTCTTCTTCTTCTTCTTCTTCTTCTTCTTCTTCTTCTCCTTTTTCTCTTTCTGCTTCTTCTTCTTCTCCTTCCTCTGAGTCTTCTTCTGCTTCTTCTTTTTTATTTCTCCCTCTTCTTTTTCTTGTTGTTGTTCTTCTTCTTCCTATTCCTCTTTTCTTCTTCCCTTGTTTAATTTCATATTAGCCTGGTAATCAGGACCTCATTATTCTGCGGGCTAGAGCCAGATTAGGCACAGTTGGTCTCTAGCGGCTAGCCGGAGCGCTAAAACTGACTGGGCCGAAAGGTTGTCTATCAATCTCAGTATTCCAACAAAGTCCACAAGATCTCGACTCCCCCAGCTGAGGATATGTCACGTCATATGGACACATCATATTGACTCACATTGATTGCCATGTTCTGGATAATATATACGTCTGAAAGTCTGAATTTAGAGCTTGTTTAACCACAATGTTCCTGCATATTCCTATAAAAGTAGCAAGCACACGCACACACACACACACACACACACACACACACACACACACACACACACACACACACACCAGGATTTAAAGCAATGAAAGCCGGCCTCCAGACTAAAAAAAACAACAATGAATCAATTATTCCAGGATTGTTTCATTTGCTGTTTGTTATAACGAGAAAAAATCCCATGGAAAATAACACATCTCAATTATCCTCGCCCTGTCTATCATGCTCAGTGAAAGAGTTTCCTTAAATTGTAAAAAGAATGAAATATGGCTTGTTTGGCAAACTTCACCTGGAGGCTTGGTGTGTGCGTGTGAGTGCGTTTTTGCGTGTGTACGTACGTGTGGGTGTGACTGTCTGTGTTTTGTGTGTGTGTGCACGTATCTGTATGTGCACATATCTGTGTGTGCGTGTGTGTGTGTGTGTGTGTGTGTGTGTGTGTGTGTGTGTGTGTGTGTGTGTGTGTGTGTTTGCTAATTAGCATAACAACATAACATTGCCAGAATCTATTATAGTGCGGTGTGAGTTTTGAGTATTAACTGGAGCCCCTCAAGTGTGATGCCTTCGGCAACTTTAAAATGAATTACTGTGTCAATGCCGATACAAGTGCAACACTAAATCATGCAAACGAAAACAACTGATACAGGGCTGGACGTCGATACAACTCCCCAATGTATTTTTATAGATTCATAAACTTTCTACTGAAGGAATTTTAACTTTTAAGAAAAAAGCAAGCTGGGTCAGGGAATAAATCTGTGTCCCTCCCAGCTGGAATTACATATTGAACTCTAGAAGGTTCTTTGGTACGGAGGTGAATCCATTAATATTTTTAAGGCAAGGTGAGCTTGCACGTATATATCAAAGTGATATAACACTGATCTGTTCTGCCAGAATGAAAAGCACAGAAGCTGTGCTAATAAGCATCTCAAACCAAGATTTTCTATTAAAGACTTATGTTCCCCGAAAAGTAGGTTGTGGGTTCGAAACCCCAATTTCCACAGTGTACATGTGGGTATCAGTGAGCAAGATGCATTAACTCCTTAACGACAAATTTAGATCATTGTAATATTTGCTTTGGATAAAAGCATCAATGACGTGTCTAAATCACATAATATATATATAAGTCATAGAAATAATGAAATAAACCTCCTTGAAGTTGTTTTTAGACTCGATTTGAACCGGTGCGGTTCAAATCGAGATTGGCTGATTTGAACTAGAATTCCAGGACAATTCTGGGTCAGGAAGTCGAGGTCATGGAATGTTTTTAGCTCCACTCTGTGAGCCCATTGAAGTCTTTCCTCCTGGGCTGTTCTGATTGGCCAAATAAGGATAAGGATAGGATAAGAGATAAAATAAGCCTTTTTCATCCCAGGCAGTTGAATCAAAAAGTGTGTAGTGCTAAAGACTTTTATTTTGTAAAGTTGCAATCTCTTCCTCTGATTGAATCCATGTTTCCATATGATTTCAACCCAGTAACATAGGAATGTGATAGAGCCATACTGTTAAAAGTGAATAAGTAAAGTAACTCTTAGATTTGTATAATAAATTATTCATTTAGCAGATGCTTTTATGATCTAAAAAAAAGTTTTTGAATTACCAATTTAGAGGCTGGTTTCTCCAAGGTACTGACATTGGGAGTACATTTAGGTTGGGAATCAAACACCCTAGTCATAACATAATCCTGTTTACTTGATTGTTTATCTACACAAAAAAACAATGTGACATGCATGTGCGCCTCATCTGATTAGCTTCATTCCTGATCTGTAACAAATTTAAATAACTTTTTTATTTTAGTTTAGCATTGTGTACTTATAATTGGGAAAGTATTAAAGGACCTCCTCACTAACCACATCAGGTAATACAAAATGACTTCATATATTAGTATTTCAGAGTTAGTTTCCCTGCTCATGATTGTGTCTATTTACTTAGCCCGGGGTTGCACTCTACTGCTTTTGTCATCGAAAAGTTATCAATAATTTAGACTTGTATATGTCTGTGGTAATTATATTGATTATCAAGATGGTATTATTGTGGTTTCTGGCATAAGCAACAAGGGAAGCTAAAAGGGAGAAGCACCTATAGAGCATGAATTGCTTGACAGAGGCCCCTGAGCTTTAAGGAGTGGAATACAATGTTTGTTTACCACAGAGTGTTTTCTTCAATGCTTCTAATGAGATCTGAGGCCGCGTGTTTGATTCCTGACAGAACGATATCAGTCTCTTGAAGCCGATCCCTCTCAGAGGACGACTGCTGAGACGAGGAATAAATCAACAGTGTTCATAAAGCAAGTCATTAGGTGCGCACACACACACACACACACACACACACACACACACACACAATTATACACACATACAGGTCACACACACTTATGCACACACTCACACATAGTGTACATGCACACAAACACACACTCATGCACATAGTTTACACACACACACACACACACTCCTGCAAGCACACATGCATAGTGGGCACACACAAACCCAACTGTGTTAGTAATAGAGTAGTAATCTATTCCATTTCATCACTGTTACTAAAATAAGACTTTTTGTGTTTTTGCGTGTTTTTGCCATTCTTCTCCAAAAATATTGTAAATGCTCCACTCTGCGAACGAACGCAGGTGGCGTTCTTTTCATGACATCTGAGGGCCTTTTCCGAGGCACTCAGAGGCACTCACGTCACACAGATCAGAGCGTCAACTAAATGGACCTGTTGGCTAAGTCCATTTATTTTAAATTATAGTATTGGCATTGTACCCACATTGCCTATGCACCTGTCAGAATATATATATATATGTCTGCTGAATGTCACAATGCATGAATAAAAGTAGTAGAAAGAACAAAATGCACGTTCTTGAAGTGGCTTGTCTGCTTAGGCACACATTGTCTCCGCACGTGTGCTCTCTGTGGAGGGTTTGTATTGTGTCACTCAGCACCGACCCGACTCGACTCCACCTGGGACCGGCTGATTTACATTGCAATGCCAACTCCATGTGATAACTTGTGTGTTGTGCTCACACTGCGTCTTAACCTGTCAACGCCGTCCTTATCTTTAACGTTAGAACCCACCCCCCCACCTCGTTCATAACTCCACTTGAAGTGTTGTCAGGTTATTAATAACTCTCTCTGGCCCCAGCCTCTCTCTCTCTCTCTCTCTCTCTCTCTCTCTCTCTCTCTCTCTCTCTCTCTCTCTCTCTCTCTCTCTCTCTCTCTTATCCTCTGATATGGCCTCCAACGCACCATGTCACATGTCTGCATGGCTCTTGCATGCCTTCAAGGAACGTAAAATGTTGAATGACAATAGTATCAACTTAATACCATTTAATGGTATTAAGCCTTTGGTATTTTGGCCTTTGTCCTTACCACACGTCAGACGATTTTTATACTGAGGTAAGTATTAAAGCAACAGCTGTTGCACAACCTAGTTCCAAAAAACAACTGGGAAAAGAGTTCAGATTAGCTGGAGGAAACAGAAATACCGGGTGAGTCTGCTTTTAGTTTTTCACCTCACATGTTAGCTTCGAGCCGCTAAACACTATCTTGTTGTAGCACCGTTGTGCAACCCTGTCATGTCTGTGAATGTGCGATTGCAAAGCTAGGCCATATATGTATGAGCTGCAGCTCCGTGGTTGCTAATTAAATAGCAAGATATCCGCAGTCTGTATCCACGCAAGACTCTGGCTTTTGATTGGCTCCCGTGGGAGGGCAGGATGCCCCGGGAAGGCTCTGTGTTTTGTACTTTATTCTCTTCTACAGTCTCAACATGAAGTGAACAAGTCTGGATGAAATGAGTGTAAACCGAGCAACAGAGTGCTCCAGAGTGCTTCTCTGACTCTCTGTGGCTCTGTGGTTGTCTGTGCAAAATCCCAAAGCTGATGTTCTCTATGTATCGCTGACAAACATACATCACACGTACCGGCAGAGACACAGGCCTGTCACTCATGTGTGTGTGTGTGTGTGTCTGTCTGGCTATCTAGAGCCATCGAGCATAGTCACTAGTGGTGAGGGGGTTTACCCTTTGAGTGGTAAGTTTCCGGGTTTGATCCCTTAACTTCTGCAGTGGCCCCCGGGGCTAAAGAAGCCCAGCAGTCTGGCGTGTGCGCGGTGAACTCGGCCTATGAGGGCTGACGCCCGAGACGTGCGAGGAGAGCATTAAATAATCTGGGAGATCCTCCTGACATGGCCCTAAATCTTCTGCGTCTCATTACTGGCTGTCGCGGCAGCGCTGAAATGACTCAATATGCTGTGCTTTTCAAACCAAGGGACATGTGCAAATTTGGTTCTAACCAGAGTTCTCCTAATCTTCCCCAGACGGAGAGAGAGAGAGAGAGGGCACACATTAAAACTGTCATTCTCATATTTCATCCCGTCGCATGCTGCCAGGGGAATCTTTATGTTGCATTTTTTTGGGGGGGAGATTTGTCCCGTTTACTAAAAGGATGTGTGGGGGTCCTCAGAACGGCTGTGCAGTGTAGTGCGGAGAGGCTGTTAAACTCTATTTGAGTTGACGGGGAAATGGTGTTGATGCTAGTGTTTATAAATGACTCACCCGTTGTGTTTGTGTCCACTTTGGTTACTCACAGTTTGGCCTGCTGGCCACCAGAAGACACTATTACTTTAGGGAATGGATGGCATAAAATATTTTAGTATTATTCTATTTTGTATGATGGCCTATTGAGTGGGCCTTCATAGTTGTACATTACAAGTTTACAAGTTACAAGTTACAAGTTTCTAAAATGTGTAACATACTTCACATGGCTGCCTTGCTGTGGATCAATAGAACTGATTTGGTCTTATTAGTGTCAAGAGAGGTGGTTTTCTCTTCGAATCAGATGGCCAAATTGACCATGAACACACAATTATGTAAGGAATTAATCACAACGGGGTATCCCGTTAGTGGAAAATGAGTTGCCTACAACTGCTGAAGTAAAATATATTCTGATAACTAAATGAGTGTTTTTTTTAGGCTAAAACAACAGTTACCGACAATGATAAAATATTTGCTTAATAATATTGGATTTTTATCCCTTTAATCAGCCGAAATGAAATATGTATCCGCTTTTAGCAGCTAAATGAACCAAAGAGAGCGGGTGTGTGGCATAACAGAGAGAAGGCAACAATATTGTTGCCAAGGAAACATCTGGTAGCTGTTTTTGTCATTTGTCGTAGCCAATTAATTCCAAACATCAGGAGGAATAAAATAGTCAAGTTTTTTCACATTGCTGGAATAAACTTCCTGAAGATCTTAGCCTTGCTCCAACCCTGACTACATTCAAAGAAAGGTTAACAACTTTTATGTTCACCTCCTCTTTCTGCTAAACTTTAATGCACTTCTAACGTTTTATTTTCTTCAAATGCCTTGGATTCTTTTAAATCCTGTTTTTATTTAAATATGTGACATATATGACAAACTTGTTTATGCCTGGGTCTGTTGAAGGTGGCATTGCTGTTTTTAGGCTGTGATAGCCATAGGATAGGATAGGTACATTGTATTTTATTTATTTATTTATTTTTCTTTTCTTTTCACCTTTGGTTGGTAGTTTGGTAGCCAGCGTGCTTGTAAGGTTGGTTTGGACAGGGGCCTCTGAATATGTGTTTTCCTTGGATTTTGGCACAAGGGATTATAACATCTGATCCTGTGTATTAATGAAAAAATGAAATGTGCTATATAAATAAATCTTACTTGAATTGACTAGGAGGGGATGAGAGTGTAGCTAGGGGTATTCGAGTCCAAACCCGGAAAGTACTGGGTTCGATCCCCCTGGATTTCCACAAACCTGCATGAATACTTGACTAAAATGCGTAGTATTACTCCATAATGACATAGAGCTTAATCATAGACTGTAAAATAACATAGTGTCTCCGATGTCATCCATTGGTCCACACACAACCGTTATGAAGCCGTAGATTTCGAGTTACAAGAGCCAACATTGCTTGAGATTTTTGCATTCAGCTGCAGAAATGATCCATATTTGGCACATTAAGGACATGAATTGAATGGCAAAGTCTATGGCCAAAACTCGTTAATATTCAATCTTTAATAGCTTTTTATTACAGTAATTAAAAAGATGTTTACGTTGCCCACTTTGGTCTTTTCGCATTCAAACACACATTAGACGCTACCGTGAACCTCCTATAGGCTGTTAGAGGAACTACACATTAGACACTACCATGAATCTCCTATAGGCTGTAATGGCGCATATCCACCGCAGGGTGCGGGTCGGTTCAGTCTGCAATGGTGCGGCACGGGTCGCGTTTCCACCGCCAAAAGTGGGCGTGATCAGGACTGAGCCGTATTGAGCCATTCTCATCTCGCAGTACTACTCAGGGTTGCCAACTCTCACGTATCAATCTCACGCTGTCACGCACATGCAACAAATGTCACACAAAAAAAAATATATATATACTCGTTAGATCTCGTCGCTCCGGACGAGCGCTAAATTGCTGCGGCAGTCCCCCCCCCCCCCCCCCCCCCCCCCCCCCGTCAACAACTCCGCCTGCCCGTAATCTCGCACTCCCCCCCCCCCCCCCCCCCCATCAACAATCCCGTCCGCCCGTTCCTGTTATAATGTAAGCATTATAAGATTCTACAGAGTCTCACTCACCATTGATTGGTTGACAGAATCGTCCCTTCCGTGCGACAGGGGGATAACAACAAACAAACACAGTACCCGCAAGGTATTTCTCGACAACGGCGAAAGCTTAGTTTATGGAAGAAAATGTTGCGCAAAAGTTTGCCATCCTTCTTGGACGTCCTACATTGTTGCTCTTTATTCATTGTGCGCGTTCTTCTTTTTCCTTGGATTTATAAGCAGGCTACACTGTGTCGGGCTGCTATGAGATCACAATGTTTACGTAGCTGCCGTGGCTATCGCCGTCAGGCTTAAACCCCACCCTACCATAAGGGTACTAGTGGCGGTGGAAACACGACGTAACCGACGGCTATAACGCACCCTCAATACTGAGCTGAGGCGTGCTGGGTCCGAAGCGTACCCTGCGGTGGAAATGCGCCATTAGAGGAACTACACATTAGACACTACCATAAACCTCCTATAGGCTGTTAGAGGAACTACACATTAGACACTACCATGAACCTCCTATAGGCTGTTAGAGGAACTACACATTAGACACTACCATGAACCTCCTATAGGCTGTTAGAGGAACTACACATTAGACACTACCATGAACCTCCTATAGGCTGTTAGAGGAACTACACATTAGACACTACCATGAACCTCCTATAGGCTGTTAGAGGAACTACACATTAGACACTACCATGAACCTCCTATAGGCTGTTAGAGGAACTACACATTAGACACAACCATGAACCTCCTATAGGCTGTTAGAGGAACTACACGTTAGTTGCTACTGTGAACCTCCTATAGGCTGTAAGAGGAACTACACGTTAGTCTCTACTGTGAGACACAGACTGTATGAGGAACTAAATGTTGGTAGCTTCCACCAGCACTACACAAACAGGCGGTCATGGCTGGCGCTTCATCTCAATTCAGTGTTATTCACTTCGTATAATAGTAAGTATAATAATTATTATTTCATTGAATAAACATATGAATGTATAAATGTCAAGGATGAGGTCCTATAAGTATGGGAGAATATGAAAAGATGTGCCTTAGACACATTGTGTTAGGTTTTGCTTCAATAGAAGAAGTACTGCTCTCATTTATGGATTTATTAGGTTTTTGTTAGCTCACTGGTCTCTTAAACATGTCTACTATTCTTTCAGGTCTTGAAAAATATGCAGCGTGTACAAGGATTATATGAATAGTATGCTGTAGAGCCGGCAAGCCTGAGAGGTCCTTTTGTTTAAAACGCATGATTGGCTTCAGAGCAAAGCATCTACTTTGACATCCAAATGAAACTGTTTTTTGAGTTTATTTCAAAGGTTTCAACATATTCCGCTTTCATAAGGGAAATTGGGCCAAAAATGTTCTAATTTCAATTAGCAATGTAATCACGTTAGCTTACTTCAAGATGCTTGTGGAACAGCTGTCAACCCTTTCTATATAAAGGTAAATTTCATTATGTATGCAGGAAGTTATAAACTCCCCAAAAGTAATATGTGTCAGTATTCCTTCCCATAATAGGCAAAACATGAAGCAGGGCTTATGAGCCGTGGGACATGATTACGCTTTTCAAATCCCATTCTGTGCTTGAGGTCCTCAGTGTATTGTAACCGGGCCTATTACCTTAACAAAAACCTAGTACCACATGCTTTTGCCATATTATAGGTCAGGCAATTTATTTCCATTTAGCTTCTGGCGATTTGGAAATACAGAAGATTATTTTCCTGAGGCTTGTTATGTATAAATATATATACTCCATATGTGTATAAATGATAATATACCTTGTGGCCTGTATTCTCCTGAACCGGTACCTGGTATAACAGGCTAGCTGACCCGAGAGTCCAGGATAGGGACTGTAAATAAATACATTGTCATTACCCCACCACCTTGTTTCTCCACCATTCATGTGCAGACGTGTTGGAGGTGTTGAAACATAAGCTTGTGTTGCGGTCAAAACGTAAACGTCTCATACTGAGGCAGGCGCAGTCAACCAGAAGAGATATTGTCACAGAGTATTTCCTCACCTAATAGCTGACAGATGGCTGTGATATTTTTTATCAAATACACTCATCTTAAATCTTACCTAGAGTCTCTTTCGATACTGGAACAATATTGTGTAGGTGCTATATACCTAATAATAATATGCTAATAATGATTAAACATAACTATACTCATATGATATTGGTGCTATATAATGAAATACAACTATATATATATTGTGATATATACCTGATAAAAACATTATAATAATTCAATACGTTATTCATACATAGTCTCGGTCTTTGATATCAGGGTACTTTCTCTTGTTTATTCAGACCACCATCAGCCAGCCGGATGTGGTCTGGCATTTGAAGCATTCTCATTAAGCGGTCCACTGTGTATTTCCTGCCAGGTAGGCTCTTCGTTAGGGCTGTAGCGTTGCTTAGCAACATGAGAAATTTGGCTGCATCACTGCACACTGTTAGCTAAGTCGATGCAGGAACAAAAGGTTAATGATTAGGTAAACATTTAAGCAGCATGACTGGGGCCAACAGAGCAACATGGTGAAATGGAAATTCACTTTTTAGTTGCTATTGTTGTTAGATACATATGAACATACTTTTGTACTTTTATACTGTTAAAATGGTGTGAAAACAGACCAGATGTGTGTGTGTGTGTGTGAGGATATGTGTTTGTGTGTGTGTATGTGTGTGTGTTGGTCTGTGTGTGTGTGTGTGTGTGTGTGTGTGGCTATTTGTACCTTTTGTGTGTGTGCCCGTGGTGTGCTTATGCATGTGCATGTGTATGCTTGTGTCTGTGTGTGCGTGGGTGTGCTTGACGGAGCATCCAATCAGCCATAACTTTCATGGTCACATGACCACCAGAACATCAACACCCAAGGCTCACCTTGTACATATGAGAGAGAGTACACTCTCACACACAGCCTCTCATACATACACACACACACACACACACACACACACACACACACACACACACACACACAGACACACACACACACACACACAAACATCCCAATATATATACACAAACAGATGTACAGACTTACACACATATCCCAACACACACAAACATAAACACAGAGTCTCATACACACACACACACACACACACACACACACACACACACACACACACACACACACACACACACACAAACACCACCTCCTCCTCCTCCTTTTATCTTTCTCTTTTAGTGGGTCTTTCCTTGCCAGGCCCAGCACCTGCTGGCTGCAGAGCGCTGTGATAGCCGCTAATAAACTCTGACAGCCGCCCACCACAGCCAGTATTGATGACCAGCTACCTGGCAGGCAGACCTGTGAGAGTGTTACAATGAAGCGATCCACCCAGACACACACACACACACACACACACACACACACACACACACTCAAACTAACAAACGCACACACACACACACACACACACACACACACACACACACTCACTTACACACCAACACACACACACACACACACACACACACACACTCAAACTAACGAATGCACACACACACACACACACACTCACTTACACACCAACACACACACACACACACACACACACACACACACACATACTACACACCCAGGGCTTCTTATTTACCGTCCACAGACAGGCAGATTAAAGCCCTCCTGAGTCTAGTCTTCCCCCTGGCCTGGCCACAAGGTTAATTACCAGAACCACCCAACATACACGTATACACACTCACACGTACACACACACACGCACACACATACACAACCTAAAACCCCTGCATTAGCTCCAACAGCTGTTCGCACACCCACACACACACACACACACGCACAAACATACAGATACACACACACATGCCTATACACATACATACACCGACACACAAAAATGCAGGGTTAGCCCTCACAACAATGCCTGCCCCTTCGAGAAATAGGTAAAACAGTTCACGATTTACTTCAGCGTGTTCGATAGACTGCACCTTTAGGTGGGATATTTTAATTGCGAGTTTCTAGGGCTTGGATTTGAGCAAACACAAAGCTGAAATTGTTGTTTTTATTTGATAAGACGTGCTTTCTTGGTTAATCATGCGGCTCTCTGGTGCCAACTATGGTTTGAACCTTGGGCCAAAACAAAGTCACACACAGAACAATACGCAGGGACTTCTGTATAGCTAACCAGGAGTCCCCTCTTAAAAAAATGGAAAGAAATATCAATAGCTCTAAAATCTCTACAAATGGTACTGGGGTCTAATAGTCCTGACGATGGGGGGTCTTTAAAGAAATTAGGGAAATTGTTAAACACACGCACGCACGCACGCACGCACGCACGCACACACACACACACACACACACACACACACACACACACACACACACACACACAGCAAACAGAAGTTGTTATTGCCGGCTCAAATAGCCACTGTGGGAGGTGTTTGTTTTTTTAATCTACCACTCTGAGGGTGCTCATTTGGTTATTCCTGTCACCGGGAGCAACAGGCAGAGTGGGTCTGCCTTCTGGCCTCAACAGTCCTCTAGTCTGTTAGCCCCCAGTCCCATGGGGACTCAGGGGTCCGTCACACATGGTGGCTGCTTCAGAAACACCTCGGCAGAATGCCGTGTGTGGTAGTGGCGGGTCCCTGTGGTGCGGGGCCGTGTGTGTGTGCCTTCTCAACGGCTTTAACGGCTTTGATCTAATTCTTGTATCTTTCTTTATAGTTTCAAAGAAAGCTTAAGGGTTTGGGTCCGACATGCAGACATTTTTGTAACGTATTCTCGGCCGTTGTCAATAATGTGACATGCTGACCTACAACCTTGATAGGTGCTAAATCCCGCCTTCTGCGTCTGATTTGATTGGCTGCCTAAACTGAACTGACATTTACGAGCAGGGCTCCGCACCGGATGCCCAAACTTTTATGCACGGTTCAAAAAACACCAGAAAAACGTGAGGCGCATCACAAGAGGGAGCTCAGCCCAGGCACACAGCCGGAAACAATGGAAGAGCGGGCGTTGTCTCCTTCGTCCTGGGTCCTGAATCCTCACCACTTAGTCTTTAATACTTAGTCCCTAGTCCTGGGTCTATAATCCTTAGTCCTTAGTCTTTAATACTAAGTGCTTCTTCCTGTTTCTTGAATCCTCAGGCCTTAGTCTTTAATACTTAGTCCCTCGTTCTGGGTCTATAATCTTTAGTCTATAGTCTTTAGTCTTTAAAACGAAGTGCTTCGTCCTGGGTCTATTAGTCCTTAGTGTATGCCTAGTGTATGTTTGTACGGGCACTTAATGTATGCACTTATTGTATGTTGTATGTCCTAGCACTTAAATAAATGACTTAGCATCATGTAGCATCTTATCCTAGCTATCTTGTTGCATACAGGGAATGGGTTAACCTAGCAATTGTAAGTGCTTGCTAACGTAAACCCGACGTAAACCCCACACATTTAAGGGGAGAGAAATGGGACTGGCCCTTAGTCTTGAGTCTTTCGTCCTGGGTCTTTGATCCTTAGTACTTAGTCCTTGATCCCGATTGGATCACCACTCTTCACCTTTTCATTACACTCTGCAAATCAATCCACGCGTTAACTTATCGAATATCTGGATCCTTCTCGTCCAAGCTTCGGCCTTCATGTAATGAAGTTGTGTTTAATTTGGAAACCAGCTGACCAGCTGAGTTATTGATGGAATGATCACATTGATGTCTAACAACGACAGATGATTTTTGATATCTTTGATATCTGACTAACAACTTG
>NC_140273.1:9120970-9133470 GCF_964030765.1 Micromesistius poutassou | reverse complement strand
AGAAAGCCTTTCCTGAACATGTCTTAGTATTAATATTAGTATTAGCAAAAGTATTAGCATTAGTCCTGCATGAACTCTTTCTTCAGTGTTCTTTCTGTACCTAATGAAGCTTACCTGTGTCATTGTTGGACACTTACTACCTACTTCATGGCACCCTGTCACAGCACCTAACGGCTGGTAGCGACGAAGTTCTAGCACCCTTGGAATGCTACAGCATCCACACTATCCTACCCTCAATCTCGACCTTACAACACCATTACCACCAAAACCAGCAGCCCCACCACAAACACTATCACTTCCACCGACATAACCATCCCCACCACCGCCTACATCGCCACCATAAACCACCATCTCAACCACAGTAACCACCATCATCACCAACACAAAAACCATCTCCACAACAGCCATCACCACCTCCAACCACCAACCATAACCCGAACAATAACAACAATGTGCAACTGATCGTACACCCACACCTTCCCTTTGAAGGGACGGAACGCAGCTGGATTAATCCAACGCCATGCTGGTAGTTCGCCAACTACTGCACCCTTCTCATCGTCAACATGAAGGGCAAGTGAATAAATCCCCATGTCATGTCCTTTATAGTCCCCCAGACCCCCCTTTGCCTACAACACACACACACACACACACACACACACACACACACACACACACACACACACACACGCACAGTCCCTGTGGTGACCAGCTACCTTCTCTTCTCTCCCAGCAGCACACGCTGATAACAAGGTCTGTAGATCTGGTGGCCAGTTGGTTTGTCCATATTTTCCCCCGGGTAGAGCATTTTCTGTCAGCCTCGTATCAGGACCTCTGCTTGGGGAAGTAAAACAAACAAGGAGAAGATGGGGGCAGGGTGGGAAACCGATGAATGGAGCAGTCAGGCCACTAGTCAGCGACAAGCTGTCAGTCGCTTTGTTGGGCTAATGATCACTGCTGCGGTCCGGGGGAATGGACCTTATAGCTGGTGGCCATCTTGTTTCTAAACACCAGCTGGGTGGCTTAACTGAATGCTCATATCTTGTACGTGCGTTTGGTAGGATGGCTGGGGGCAAACATCCGGTGGTGAGCCCACTGTACACTGGTGGTAGATATGGTCTGTCGCTTATGATCTCCCCAGTGAATCACATCTTCTTTTGTTGAATGTGTTGTTTGATCTCCATGTGTTTTCACCCCATGCTAGCCGGGTGGGAGGGAACTGAATGTGGAATCCCCCACCCTGCTAGGGTTTTCCAACCAAGATGGCCGCTATAGTGATAAGGCCCACTGGAGGTCTGTTATTCTGCGGCTTCTTTCTTCTTCTGGTTCGGTTGTTTTTTCTCCTTTTCTGTTTTGTTTGCGATTATATTGCTGTTGTTTTTAGTTGCTGTTGTCAAGTTAGTGTGCCACAAAGGAAGGCCACTGGTGTTATTTTATTGAACCGTTGTCAAACAGAATCACAAACTCAAGCAAAGATACCTCATCTTAGATTTTCTTCCTCACAGTACGGAAAGATACTTAAGTTAAGTAAATATATGCGTGTCTGTACTTACTTCACAATGGTGTGTCTGATTTTTTTTATAAACTGCAACTAGAGTTGCACGGCTGAACATAAAGTCATAATGAAACTATATGAATGATATAATATGGACTAAGACTACAGCAGACAATTTGTTGGTAAACACCAAATTATATATAATGTTGATAGTAAGTCTTATTGGCTCAGCCATGACTTCTTCCAAGAACAACGCAAGCTTTGAATGGAAACACATTGTCTCCAGCAATCTCTAGATCTCACCAGGGACACCAGAGGAAGAAATTAATTTCCTGCGCTCATCCGATACAGCCACATACAGCCACATACAGTGACCAGTCAGGCAGAAGATGTAGCCTATAGAGGTGAACCGGTTAACCATCTGAGAAACCGCCACTGTGCGATTATATAACCAGCAATGAATCCTCTTTTTTATTTTTTATTGTGTTGTACAAATTAAGCTTGCAGCTGTCCGCATCCTGTTCCCAGCACTCAACATCCCATTGTGAAAATCATCACTTTCGAAATTTCTGGGCAGAACTTGCAATTCAGTAATCATAGACTGTGTGTGATTGTCATTTATTTGTGGATCTCATCTGTTATCGTCGTGCATGAATCCAGGCGGGAGTAGTGGTGGAGAACGTTGTTAATCTGGTGTATTTGATATTAGGCTGAGTGGTTTAAGATTCTTGTGAAATCATTTATATTGCAGGTGTTTGTGTTTGTGAGATTGGAGTGTGTGGTTTGGCAGAGGAAAGCAACAGGGGAGTTGAAAGCGTGTCTGGAATATGCTAGGAAGTTGTCAGAGAGGATTGGAGAGGATTTCATTTTGTTTGTCTGTTTCATGTTTTTGTTGACAGTTGAAAGGTGCTTTAATTAGCTAGAGTCCCTCTGTGTCTGCATCCATTATGAAGATCAAAAGATCAAATACTTTGACCTATCTGAGAAGATGTCTATTTGAGAAGGACTTTGATGATAATCGCTGCATTGTCAACACACTCATCATGATTCAGAACCAAGTCCTTGGGTAGTTTTGCTCAAGTCCAACAAGTCAAGTCCAGAAAAACGTTCCCAGAGTACTCTTCTACGAACGTTGGATACGTAGCTCAGTCAACGTTTCAGGGCCAAAATACGTTACATGTCAACGTTCCATTGTAAAGAGTGGAGACTGCGCCCGCACCACGTGACTTTCAAGTTTCTTATTTCAGCACAGAAGAAAGATGGTGGCCAGCCGTGTAAAATGCTACATTTTAGGGCCGTTTCTGTATCTTCAGGTTTTTTGATAACATATTTAGCGAGAAATGTGTACTCTATGTTCACAATCTTGATTCAGAGAATGCATATGAGCTTTAGTTTAGATGTTACGCGGATATATCGTTCCTGCCAGCAAAACGTTGTGAACTGACGTAATGCCCAAGGATACGTTGACAGTATACGTTTTCGTGAACACTGGATTACGTTGCAGTTCAACGTAAAATAGCGAGTTGTACCTACCAACAAGGACATTTCCTGGTTATAAAAAATACATAAATTGGAATTATTTGGAGACTTCTACAACGCTGCCAGTAGGCCTACGGCGAAGGTAGTCGCGGGTGTAACCCCCCCCCCCCCCTCAACAATCCCGATCGTCCCCCCCCGTCAACAATCCCGATCGCCCCCCCCCCCCCCTCCCCCGTCAACAATCCCGATCGCCCCCCCTCCCCCCCTCAACAATCCCGATCGTCCCCCCCCCCCGTCAACAATCCCGATCGCCCCCCCCCCCTCAACAATCCCGATCGTCCCCCCCCCCCGTCAACAATCCCGATCGCCCCCCCCCTCCCCCGTCAACAATCCCGATCGCCCCCCCTCCCCCCCTCAACAATCCCGATCGTCCCCCCCCCCCCCCCTCAACAATCCCGATCGTCCCCCCCCCCCCCCCCCCCTCAACAATCCCGATCGCCCCCCCGCTCCCCCGTCAACAATCCCGATCGCCCCCCTCCCCGTCAACAATAAAAACGGAGTCGCGGGTGTAATCCGCGGGTCACGGTTTTCTTGGGTACTTTCAAAACCCACCACAGAAACAGTTGGGGTGTAATATGTATTGTATAATCTTCATGAAAACTCAGTCAGAACTATTAAACACCAGAGGATGGGCGGGGAGGGGCAGTGGACACACACACACACACACACACACACACACACACACACACACACACACACACACACACACACACACACACACACAATGCATTTCGCTGCTACAACAACAAAAAAATACAAGAAAAGGTTCCCTCTAATATTATTACTTTCAAAACATTGGCCAAAATTAAACACAGAGCTGCCAACTCTCACGGTTTGACCGTGTGACACGCGCTTTTGCCTGCTTACACACACACGCACACACGCCACACATCCAATTTCTCACGGCAAACCCCCGTCCACCCCCTCAACAATCCTGATCCCCCCCCCCTTAGATAAATAAATACATATATAAATATGTAGGGCAGGCAGCTATAACGCTATGGTTCCCATCGACCACACGACCTGGCCATTATTTAATTTTCTGTTTTATATATTATATTATATAGGCTATTATTATCCCGAAAATATTGATTCTAGGTTCCACGTTGCAAACGACTTCATGAGTTCAAACATAAACCATCATTGTAACATAACATTCATTCATAGATCGGCTCCACACCACGTTAACGACGTTAAGCCACCAGAGTGGTGGTGACGTTATATTATTTGCGTCGACAGCAGCGAAGAGCTGTAGTTCACAAAGTGGCCTCACACAAAACCTAACATTATCAAACTTCTTCTCGAACATTTTTTGTTTTCTTGGCATAAAAAAATATCATTTAAATCCACAAACAACATATGTGTAATCCAGGGCATATAAAGACTGGGACTCGAAAATAATTACTTTCTCTCCATTGAAACCCATTCATATTTTTCGATCCCATAGGTCCCATGGGCTCTACCTGAAGGGGCGTGACTTCGCCACTCTATAGAGAAGAGCCGTGTAATAAATAAATCAATAAATGTATTTATTTATTTATTTATTATATACGGAGACCACCAGACTTCCTCGAAGCAAGGAGGATGGTCAATGGTCAGATACAGATCTTGTTATAACGATAATTGAATAAAAGCTATGGTCCTTATAATATGGTACTTATAATATTATAACTAAATAATTGTATATTTATATATATGATATATATAATATATATTTTAATATTTAATTAATTAAATACAATAACGGCTTTAAACATGTGATACGCACGTGACTCTCATGGTTGCTATGGTTGCCAGCCCCCTCTGCTCCTTACATAGCGGCAACGGTGCTGCCGTCAAGTGGGTTGTTTTTGTCGTAAACGTTGGCTTTTACCCGCTGGTTAGGAAATAGACAGATATTCCAAGATTTCCTTCAAAAGGAAACCTTGAAATATGTTTATATTTTCTGCAGTTTAGACTTGTAATTAATATGTTACTTTTTAATGAAGCTTTAACGAGGCAGGGTTATTTGAAACAATTAATTAAATATGTGTGAGAATGACCTCTCACTGAGAGGTCATTCCTCCTCCTGAGTGTGCTTCCTATGTCTAGTGTACACCCCTACTGTCCACAAGAACCACCCCCCCCCCCCCCCCCCCCATCCCCATATGGATATGGAAAATTGTTGCCAGGTCAGGTCCCAGTGGTGGTGGTTTCATATATATGAAATGATCTATTAGGAGGCCGAAGCCTTAAAGGAAGTGATGCAATAGGTGACTGAGTCGAGGACATTAACAAGTAAGCTATATTATATCAAAGGGGGTCTCAAAGGACACATATCATTATCAACCTAGGGGTGCAGCCCTACAAGAAATAACTCAGCAAGTGCTCCATCTTGTTGCACCTCACCGGTTCGCTTGCAAGATTTTGGCCTGAAGTTCTCCCCAGACCTACACCCTAGCCATCCAACATGCATATCTGAGAATCAGGCGTCACTTTAATAATGACAAAAAGTTATGAGAGAAATGCACATTAACTTTTTGTTATCTCATGTTGTTTGTGGATTTAAATGATAATTTTTCATGCCAAGAAAACTAAAAATGTTAGAGAAGAAGTTTGATAATGTTAGGTTTTGTGTGAGGCCACTTTGTGAACTACAGCTCTTCGCTGCTGTCGACGCGAATAATATAACGTCACCACCACTCTGGTGGCTTAACGTCGTTAACGTGGTTTGGAGCCGATCTATGAATGAATGTTATGTTACAATGAACTCATGAAGTCGTTTGCAACGTGGAACCTAGAATCAATATTTTCGGGATAATAATAGCCTATAGCCTACTAATATATAAAACAGAAAATTAAATAATGGCCAGGTCGTGTGGTCGATGGGAACCATAGCGTTATAGCATGCCTGCCCTACATATTTATATATGTATTTATTTATTTAAGGGGGGGGGGACGATCGGGATTGTTGACGGGCGATCAGGATTGTTGAGGGGGTGGACGGGGGGTGGACGGGCGGGGGTGGGGGGACGGACGGACGGACGGACGCGTGTTTTTGTTTTTTTTTGCCGTGAGAAATTGGATGTGTGGCGTGTGTGCGTGTGTGTGTAAGCAGGCAAAGGCGCGTGTCACACGGTCAAACCCTGAGAGTTGGCAGCTCTGTGTTTAATTTTGGCCAATGTTTTGAAAGTAATAATATTAGAGTTATTATTAATATTAATTAATAATTGTTTTTTTTGTATTTTTTTGTTGTTGTAGCAGCGAAATGCATTGTGTGTGTGTGTGTGTGTGTGTGTGTGTGTGTGTGTGTGTGTGTGTGTGTGTGTGTGTGTGTGTGTGTGTGTGTGTGTGTGTGTGTGTGTGTGTCCACTGCCCCTCCCCGCCCATCCTCTGGTGTTTAATAGTTCTGACTGAGTTTTCATGAAGATTATACAATACATATTACACCCCAACTGTTTCTGTGGTGGGTTTTGAAAGTACCCAAGAAAACCGTGACCCGCGGATTACACCCGCGACTCCGTTTTTATTGTTGACGGGGGGGCGATCGGGATTGTTGACCGGGGAGGGGGGGGGGGCGACGATCGGGATTGTTGAGGGGGGGAGGGGGGGGGGCGATCGGGATTGTTGACGGGGGAGGGGGGGGCGATCGGGATTGTTGAGGGGGGGGGGGGTTACACCCGCGACTCCCTTCGCCGTACTGGCAGCGGTGTAGAAGTCTCCAAATAATTCCAATTTATGTATTTTTTATAACCAGGAAATGTCCTTGTTGGTAGGTACAACTCGCTATTTTACGTTGAACTGCAACGTAATCCAGTGTTCACGAAAACGTATACTGTCAGCGTATCCTTGGGCATTACGTCAGTTCACAACGTTTTGCTGGCAGGAACGATACTATATCCGCGTAACATCTAAACTAAAGCTCATATGCATTCTCTGAATCAAGATTGTGAACATAAAGTACACATTTCTCGCTAAAGATGTTATCAAAAAACCTGAAGATACAGAAACGGCCCTAAAATGTAGCATTTTACACGGCTGGCCACCATCTTTCTTCTGTGCTGAAATAAGAAACTTGAAAGTCACGTGGTGCGGGCGCAGTCTCCACTCTTTACAATGGAACGTTGACATGTAACGTATTTTGGCCCTGAAACGTTGACTGAGCTACGTATCCAACGTTCGTAGAAGAGTACTCTGGGAACGTTTTTCTCTGGCGACTGGGTTGAAAACATTGTACAGACAAGGAGAAAAAGACAAGATCAGATTTACCATTTAGGTAATCTACTAGACCTACTTATTTAACTGCAGACAGGAAGTTCAGGGGTCACAGCAGAAAGGGCAGGTCAGGAATAAGAATTTAACCGAGAATATGATAAAATCGCTAACAAATTTGAATCAGACCTAAAACAATATAACCAAAAATATGTTAATTTACACCAAGAGAACCCAGGATTGAAGATGGCCTTCAGCAGGGGTAGAAGGTCAGCCACAACGGAGAAACTGTCGGTGACCAGATGGCACGTGGGCTTGGTCAAACCAAGACCCTTCAACACTAAGAGCAGAAATAAGCCTCGTCGGTCTGCTGGGAGGAGAGATCCGGTGAAGGTGGCTGTTTGAAATGACTGTTGTTTAGTTGACTAGGCAGGGGCAAAATAAAGAGGCGGCTTCAAAGTGGGCTCTAAAATTAACCTTTTATAATTCTGCATATTTTATATAATTACCTGGCAGAAGAAACCTCTGTTATCTTTGCTCCCAAAGACCATCATTATTAAATAAATGGAATATTACGGAATTGAACACACTTTAATAACAACCAACAGTCACGTATATTTACTTTCCACAAATACAATTAAGCTAGTTAGCCCTAAGTTAGCCCCCTCTAAGGTTTTAGTTAGGCTTTTTGTTGGCTTAATTTATACTGTTTCCATTTCGACCAAGGCATATCCGACTAATTACATAATACATAAGGCAATGTAAACTATATAATAATACATATATAAATATATGATATATGCATGTCAGCTAAGATGAATACTGCAAGGCAAGCAAGCTTACTTTTCTTGGTATTTCAAACTGTAATGCAGGCACATATGTAAAGACCATAGAGCGTAAAGAATATGGATGTAGAGTCCGTGAGATCACCCAACCGTCATGGAGATCTCAAAAGAAGTTTGCTTAAAGTGAGCTTTGCATTTGGCCATTTGGCTAACCAAGTGCTACACAGCCCCTTCAAGAGCTGTTCCAACCTGTTAAATGAAGAATAATGGTATAACTTGTGGAAACAATCTACAAAAAAGTTTTAATATCATACATTAGATCAGAGTTGTTGGATTCTCTTCATTGCAGTCATTGTAGTTTTTTTTAAATCACTATTTGTTAACTAACTAGAACAGGTTATAACTATTGTAGATCTTAAAATCACTGGTCGAATTTGATTTCAGTATAGTAAGTTATTATTGAATAATTTTAACAGAACGAGACAGATGATCAGCAAAGTAGGCCTACATGCTTCTTGTACAACTTAGTAGTACAACTAGTGTTTCCTATGCTATGCTATGTCCTTTTCTTGATGCAATTAATCACAATACATTTGTTTATCTGGTCATCATGGTTGGCATGGCTTCCTACCTTCCTAACAAATGATTAATAATTTGGTGGAAAGCAAAATATTGTCTTCACATTGTGCTGTGGAAAGTGTTGAAGTGGTTACTCTGTATAAAATGGCACTTGGCACTGGCACCAAACAAAAATGTCCTTCATAAGTAGACTACTATCTCTATTTATTTATTAAGTGGACTCATTGGTCCAAAGTAACTTACAGTGACAGCCTACATGCTATTGTGATGCAGGGGCTTTGTCATGGCTTGGACCATGTTTGCTGTTAACCATTCTGTTAACAGCAACAAATTAAGAAAATATGAAATAGCTAATAAATGTGTTCGTTATAACTACAAAAAGCCCTGTGACTCATGCTACACTTCATCTCTATGAATCAGCTTTGTCTTTCTCAGTGTTTGTTTGAATTACTCCTTATTATAAAATTTGCATTTATGCAATCATCCGGTCGTGTGTGTCTGTTTGTGTGTGTGTGTGTGTGTGTGTGTGTGTGTGTGTGTGTGTGTGTGTGTGTGTGTGTGTGTGTGTGTGTGTGTGTGTGTGTGATTCAGATGAATCAAGTAATGTATTACGTTTTCCTGTGTACTACGCAATAAAATGTATTTATTAAAAAAACAATTAACCTTCTCTTGCGAGAAACAATCTCAATTAAAGAAAATGAGTGTTTTCTATCAGAGCGAGACATCGAGGTCAGTTAACTACGTGGTAATTGCTTGTAGTCTCGACTACTTGAGAAAAGTTATGGCACCTAATTAATAAACCAGCCTAAGTGGAAATGGGTAGGTGGCAACTGGCAATACGTCGTAGTCCTGCTTTGTCCTTTTCTAATTCCAGACGGAGCAAAGCAACACAATAACGGCATCCGTCTTAAGCATCCCAGCTCGTTATTATACCATAAAAATGAAAGAAAAAAAAAAAAAAAAAAAAAAGACTCCAACCCCAGAGCTGCCGTGGGCCTACATATCCCCGTCCTGATTGTTGTGTCATCGCAGATCATATTGATTGATAGAACGTGATTGAATTTAACACAGCTGCACCCTGTTTCATCTCAATTATGTTAATCTGGGATAACAGACGGCAATTTGGTTATAGGCCTATCCAAAATGTTTCCATCAGCATGCGGCGGTGTAGCGCGGGAGCCGGCGGAGGAGTGCACAGCTGCCTCAGCGCTGATGACTGCTTCTCCCCGCGCGCAGGAGCCCCGTGGAGCCGCTGTTTGCATTGCCCTGTTTGCTCTGCATTACGCTACATTCTCTTTGATTATGGTAATGGTTCCTTATTCCTTGAATACCGCAAAAGGGGGAGGCTGTCGGTTCGATTTAGTCGAAGGTCGGACGTGCCATTCACGACATGTCTATTTATTCATGTATTTTTGATTTGCATGACCAATTTTATCGTGGTGTGTTTTTTTCTGTTGCATATCAAAGGTAGCCCTATTTATACTCCCCGGCCTTTTTTGAAAGACGTTGCAGATTCGGCGGGCCCCATGTGGAGGTTACAATTTGTTGTTTTTGTTTTCTTTTGTGAACATCAGTCATCAACAGCATGAATAAATCGAAACAACAATTAATAGTTGGTTCTGTAAGCCTTCCTACATGCCATGGAACGCGGAGATGAATGACCGCGGAGATCCGGTCACATGTAGGCTACTGATGTGTTAGATTGCCGCCGTAGGCTTATATTTACATATTTACATAACGAAGTCCATTCCCACACTGTCAGGCTGGTGTGTTTGGTCTACACAGTGTATGGTCTAAACACGATGAAGACATGAGCCTCAGTGGACACTAGGGGGAGCTGCAGCTCTCCTCCCATCTCTGGCCAGTGTCTTTCTCCCCCTGTTGCACTTTTAGGTTTCTTCCCCGTTCCCGCTGTTACTCGGCCGTCACCCTGCCAAGTAATTCTCTCAATAATATCAATGCATTTGCTTGTTCGCTCGCCTGCCCTTGTTTTTCCTGTCTTGGTTTTAAGGTTGCCTATTGTACTCTCAGATGCACTTTTTTCTCTCTTTTTCTACCTGTCGAATTCCCCTTGTGTTTTCAAGTAAGGGCATCCGCCAGACGTTCACTCTTTTGATATGTCTGTTCTCGTGTCTGGTGGACGCCTTTTGAATAAGCTAAACCTGCCTAATTTGCAAGTTTCGATTGGATGGCTGGTGACTTTAATATATACTAGGCTGAACAAAATGTGAGGTGGGATGCATCAAATAGATGGTAAATATTCATAAACACGTAGCTTTTTAGTTGCTGATCCACCCTATTAAATGTTAACCACAAGCTTCTAGATCTCTTATTTCCTCTTCCTCTCTATTTTCCCCATCTTCATAGCCTCTCCACCGTGCGTCTCCCCTCCCTCCAGTTTATATCAATTATTTAATACTTTTAATGTTTCCTAAACAAGCCAGATAACGGCGGACAACCAAGAGGGCCACCGAGATCAAGATAACCTAAGCAGCCTTACTCCCTCGCGGTCCGACCTTCCGTCAGGCCACCCATGAGCGAGCGGTGGGACCTCCGTACCTGCTGGCAAATCGCGCTGACGCAGCCCCCGGTCCTTGCTTGAATCCCCGACGGGCTTAGTGGGAGAATGTTAACCAACGCACTCATTACTGTTACTAATGTGCAGAATTATGCACACCCTGAGACTGTAAAGGCAGACGTTAAACACAACGATACCCGAGGACCCCCTCTCAATGATTCATGGACCCTTTAATAGATTATTTAACACTAGGGTTCACAGGTTGGAAGTAGGCACACACACTTGTAAACACGCATATACACACACACACACACACACACACACACACACACATGCTCAGACACTGTCCATACACACACAGACACTGTACATACACACACACATACACCACACACACACACACACACACACACACAACTAGACACCGAACATACATACACACACACACACACACACACACACACACACATACAGTACATACACACACACACACACACACATACATACACATAAACACACACACATACACACACACAGTGTACACACACAAACACAGTTCCACACACACACACACACACACACACACACAGTGTACAATCACACACACACACACACACACACACACACACACATTGATACTCGCATAGGCATACTTGAAAGAGGTATGGAATGAACATCCAGTATTTGTAAACGGCATCAAACCAGCACACCCTGCCTATGTGTGAACTGACTGCTGCCAGTTCAATAGTCAGAGTAAAGGGGTACAGATTCTATTGCTCTTGCCCTCCCCCTCACACCTGAGCCCTCGGCAACATGCATGTTACCAAGGCCCTGGGCGTTCGGATGGAAATGGCAGCACTTTAATATTCCATACATTGCACACATTCACACACACATTCACACACACACACACACACACACACACGCACACACATGAATGCCGCTTTATTGAACGCACCTGAGGTGAACGAGAGGTCTGTCCTGAAGACCGCTTCCCACGGTCACGCCTGGCCGGTCGTCCCACATCACTGTCTTCAAAGCTGTCGCAGGGCGCCAGTGGAGCTCTGGCGTCGGAGGAAGCCCCAGCATCTTCAGTGGGCTGGGCTCGTCAGCCGACCAGCAGGGTTCTGCGGGGGAAGTAGAAAGAGAACGGGGGAGCCAGCTGCTGCAGGTGGTTCCTTCTGAGGCTCTGGGATGGATTGTTTTGTTGTGTGTGTCAACTGGAGCGTATGCCCCATAATGTTTCAGTAAAAAAACCTCTGTATTTAGGTTCGGCCCAGCTCGATATGCAGCAGCCATACAGAATACAGCCATACAGATACAGAAAATGGCTGATGTGACGCACATGTTGTGAGTCTAATGAAATATAAAGAACGTTTGGTGTGAACCCAAGAGT
>NC_140273.1:8890970-9115970 GCF_964030765.1 Micromesistius poutassou | reverse complement strand
TGGTACAGCAGGGGTACGACCATAACCGTAGTGACCGTACCGTTCCGTCTATCCACTGCTGAACATGAGAGAGACGTAGACGAGGCCTCTCTCCATATATTCATGTCCGGGAACAAAGACCTCGGGGTGTCAGAAGCATCTGCGATGTTCCCAGAAAAAAGCTCAGACATGAAGGTTTTCTGGATGAGGCTGGAACTTATTGATTTCGATTATATTATTTACAACCAGTGGAAATATTTTATGCTTCCTTATGTTTTTCCAAGGAATCCAGAATTGTCTAATCCGAGGTTGTGGGTTCGGACCCCAATGCCACCGGTCCACATGTAGGCCTCCTCCTACCCCTCTCTAAATCCACTCTCAGAGGTACGTTTAAAAGTGTTGGTAAAAAATGACTGGTGGTAAATACAAATAGCAACTGTCGAGTTGCTAACGGAAGTCCCAACTCATTAGAACCCTGAAGGAAACGTCTGCTTCTTACTACAGTGCAGAGGTCCGTCCAGGGCTGTGAAGGCCTCTGATGACATGAGCTGTTAAAGTTTCCTCATGAGAAAAGGAATGAGTGAGTAGGTCTTGGAACGGGAGCCAGGAAAAATCTGTCTACTGCCAAAACGATCATGAAGGCACAACTTTTGAAAGTTGGATTCCAACTTTGCCCCACATTTTGAAAATTGTGACAGCCTCATGGAATAATAATTAAAAAAAGGATTTCTTTGAGTTATGACATTGTCTTATAGTGAATCAGCCTACATGATGACACCCTTTTAACATCAGTTACATTTACTTCATGCAAGGACTAAGTGGAGATTTTAAATGACTTCCCCAATGTATAAAACCATTGAATTGAGAGAGGGGGTACTTTCCTTGTCTTTCATCATACTTTAGAACATTGATTAAATTAAATGTCTAGTTTTATGTAACACGCAAAAGTGGATTTCAGAGATTTGGGGCCACCCCTCTCTGCATGTCCGGGGAGATGGCTAAACAATGCAGTGAAGCAGATTCTAATTGCTGCACTTTAGTAATACTAGTATTAAGCCCTTTGTAATGGGAGCAATACACACCATTGATAGATCCTCTTAAAGATTAGCTTTCCTCCCATCCCCTGATAACATACTGCTGATATCCGATTGGATGAGAGTGTGGAGACATTTGCCAATCACCCATTGGGCAGACCCATGAACACAGAACACCGATAGTGGAAGCAGCCTGCCCGGCCTTACGTTCCTCTTTGTTCTTGCCATGGATTCTACTTGTGCTTGCTGGACAGTGCCGGTGTGTGCTTACATCTACAGCCGAGAGACAACCAGAAAAAGTAATTTAAAGCGAGAAAAGTTTTGCCCCGCCACTAATATATTTTGAGCCGAGGAGGCTGCCTGCCACCAGCAAAGCAAACACATCTATCTTCACCAGACGCCAGCGCTGAATACGACCATGCCTGGCCTCACCAAGGCAGCTCGCCAACAGGGCCTGATTGAAGGGGGAGGAAGAGGTGAAGGAGGAGGAGGAGGAGAAGGAGAGAGGAGGAAGAGGAGGAGTACGAGTGAGGGACGGAGCATGGTTAGAGGAATAGAAAGAGAATGAGGAGGAGAAGGAGGAGGAGGAAGTGGCAAGATTTTGGGGAAGAAAAGGTGAAAAAGCCCAAATTAGATGAAATATAACATCAGGGCTGAAATCTTCCTGCACGCTGCGCAGAGACTTCTGTAGCATCAGGGGTAACACTTAAGAGTGAGTGTTCACAGTGGGGCCAAAGCCACAGAGTGCACCAGTACAGTTTGGAGAGTGTGAACGTGTCCTGGCTGCTGTAGCGACTGAGACGCTTAATACATCCACTCTGCCCAGGCATTGGGAGGACACCTTCTTCTTCATTATGGAGGTAGTATGGAGAGGAAAGGAAAACTTTAAACACTTCTTTTTACTCCATCATTTAAGACTCTCTATCTAGTGTCCATCTGAGCCCCACACACACTCACACACATGCACGCACACGCACACACACACGCACGCACGCACGCACGCACGCACGCACGCACACACACACACACACACACACACACACAGCCAGAGTTTGTATGAGTGGGTCCAGCTGCCAGGAAGCAGAGTTCAGGTTAGGGAAAGATTTAGGGTGTTTGTGTCTCGTTCTGTGTGTGTAATTGTGGATGGGTGTGTGTCTATCCTTGTGTGTATCTGTGGGAGTGTGTGTGTGGGGGGGGGGGTGTTTATGTATGTGTGGGTGTATTTCTCTGTGTTGGTGTGTGTGTGTGTGTGTGTTGTTTGAAGTCTAAGAGATTAGAGTTATTTTTTACCGCTTAATCTCCTGACTGCATGCCTGAATGAAGATTCATACTCATATGAGAGCTCCCTCTCTCTCCCTTACTCATTTTTGTAAGCTCTCTCTTTCTCTCTCCCTCCCTCTCTCTTACTCTATCTCAATTCCTCGCTATCTCTCTCCCTCTGTCTCTCTTTCTCTCTCTGTCTGTCTCTCTACCTCTCTCCCTCTCTCTCTCCCACCCACTCTATATCTCTCTCTCTCTCTCTCTATCCCCCATCATCTCTGTGGCAGATTCCATGTCAATACTCCTTGAGTGGAAACAGGTTGAATTAAATTCCAAATATGTCTTTTGAACAATTCATCACAACCTTGAAAATCTGCTGGCAGGATTTTGGCTTGTGTTTTGTATTATTAAAATGTGCTGGATTAATTTTATCTAATTTATTTTGATGAGGAAAGTAATCAACGCATAACTCAGACTGAAATTACTATTTCAGTCTACTACTGAAGGAATATTAAGCCCAAATTGTATTATTGTATTAGGCAGAAGAGAATGTCTTTGCATGTTCTAACGAATACAGTATCTGTTCTGATCTGCAACATGCAACACTTATCTTCAGTCTCAGGATGGAAATTATTAGATCCAGTAAATAAACCAAAGATACACACAATATACCAAAGATATACAAAATATACCATACATACACATATATAGCATAGATACCAACCAAAGATTTTATTTACCATATATACACGATAAAGAAGTGATACACACAATAACCAAACATTAATACACACAATCACAAAACATAGATACAAACAATGAGCAAAAACTTACTGAGACAGACATAAAAACCAGCAGTTAAGCATTAAGACAAATCTGTGATGGGAAAAACTTTTCCCCAATGACTGAGTCATACTGCATATATCAGCAGGGGAGGAAGAACTGAAGGCATACTGTGGGGTAGCTAAATAATACATTTTGGGAAGACTATTTTGGGACACTAAGTATGCTAGCAATAATAAAATAAATGGCTAAATAGTAACTTAGATTTTCTTAATATTTCAATTTAACGTCATCTTCCCAAGATGCAAGTATAAAAGACACTAGTGTGCAAAAAAACCAATCAGTCTGAGTTTGAAAAAGTTCTTCCCATCTTGTCAACCTAGTCCTAGAAAAATATTTCTTGTGAAGTTTTTCCGCACTGGGCTTTTACCCAAATCTCGGCGAAGCCTGATTAATTAGCCCATCACCGAACCAAATCCATTCAGAGGACAAAATAAGTAATGAGCAAGCAATCACTAGCATTTTAATGCACCTTCCATCCGCATGCCCAGGCAGAGAGAGAAGCGTCCTCCCTTTCACATTCAGAGGATGAACGCAGGCGTGCGCTGGGGGACGCTGGAGCCAGTGTGTTATTTTATGATCCCTCTTCTCCCCCCCCCCCAACGTTTTATTAGGTGTTCTGAACAGAAAGAGCTCTGTGATGTCTGCAGAACAAAACGCCACACATTGTGTGCATGTGTGTGTGTGTGTGTGTGTGTGCAAGAGTCGGACTCTGGAGAAAACCGTGCAGGCTGGCAGAATACTTCACATTAATTAGTGTTAGAAATCATTAGCATTAGAATAGGATGAGTGAGGCGTTGTGTGCTTGCCTTTAACACTATTGTGCGGGAATAGACTTGAGTGTAATTGTTGAGGGTGGGAGGGGGGGGGGGGGGCAGTTGGGATGTAATGCCATCCTTTGTTGATTATGATGTTTAAGGAAACACAATCTAAAACAATTCCTTCCATCTCTCACTAAACAAACAAAAAGCTCAAGGACCGACCCGTAGCGAATATTAAGAGAGAGAGAGAGAGAGGGAGAGAGAGATAGAGAGGGAGAGAGATAGAGATAGAGATAGAGGGAAGGAAGGAGAGACAGAGAGAGAGTGAGAGAGAGCAATAGAGAAGGATGAGAGAGTGAGAGAGAGCGATAGAGAAGGATGAGAGAGAGAGAGTGAGAGAGGTGACAGAATGAGAGTGAGATAAAGAGGGAGACAGTGAGGGGGGGCGTAAGCGGGAGGCGGCGAGAGCAAAGGGGGAGGGGGGGGGCAGAGAGAGAGTGAGAGAGAGGAAAGGTGATTCAAGCTAGTATTTGTAGAATATTTGGACATTTGGAGGACATTTTGTGTTATGGTCTGAGTGCAGGGGGGCGTTGCTTCAGACTCTACGGCTGTGTGACAGGGATGCATTTCAGGGGTTTCAAATTTCACTTCAATCGCTCACCAAGAATACAAGAATAAGTATGGAAGTCACACAGGGAAAATCTGTCTGCACATGCTAACACACATACAGTATGTACACAATAAACATATCCACACACATACACCCGTACCACACACACACACACACACACACACACACACACACACACACACACACACACACACACACACACACACCAACACAGGAGATCAGTTCAGATTGCAGTACATTGGACTGGGTCATTGGATTAGATTAGATTATATGAAATTAGATTAGATTAGATGAGAGAGATGGAATGGGATTATGATAAAGTGGTACATTATCCCCCCTGGTGTCAGTCAGATCATATAACATGGCTTAACCCTTTGAGTATAAATATAGGCATTTTTACACTGCCAAGCCGGTACGGTCGGGGCTTGGCATGCCCTCTAATTTCACTGTCTTGCCTGTGTAACACCGAGGGGGTATAATCGCCTTGTCTCTTTGTCTCTGTTGTAGAGACAACGCAGCAACACCTCTACCCAAGTCCCGCCCCTGGTACCGCGATGCCATCTAAACGCATTTACATGAAAATGAGGCCGCCAATATGTGTCGGGTCCGAGAGAGTAAACTGGGGCGCGAAATCAAGCCGGTATATTACCTCGGTCAGTGTTAACGTGGGGAACCATGCTGGGGAAAAAGGCGGGCATAAGATGGGCATATTTGGCAGTGCAAACGTTTATTGTGTTCAGTAACCATCCATCAGTTGCATGGCACAGGACTGGGGGAACAAGGCTCTCTGGGGTTGGGTGATCTACCATACGAAAAACTACAGCTAGTGTTGGTTTGATAGCATGCATGTTTGCTAGCATGTGTATGTCTCATGTGTGTATAGCTTGTGTGTCTGCTCGCTCGCTCGTTTGCCCGTCTATCTGCTAAAAAATAGTGTCAGGAGGTGAGGGAATCAGCCGGCGTATGTGTGAGCATTTTTAACAATGTTGTTTGACACAGCAGGGGGCTGGGTGGCTGTAAATGTCAGGAGCTGGCAGGACTACAACCTACACTATATGATGTACAGAAGCTGTGATTAATGTGGGGACTGAGAAATGTCACATCTGTGGAGCGGAAGCTGTATGTTGCAAGGCTTTTATTGCTGTACTCCCTTTGGTGGACGCTTTTATCCTGACGGCGTGCGTGTGTTACATGTGTTGGCTACGCGCACACGTTCACGTAGGCGGTGGGATCTTGGGTGAAAAATGGTGTCTATATTTAAGACATAAATGCTGCTCATAACTATTATTCAACTAATAAACCAGAAACAAAATTATTCTGGTTCCCTCGCCCACCATCCATGTCCAAATCAGCTAACAAGGTGGCCTTCTGTAAAGAAAAATTCTCTTTTTTATTTCCTGTTGTGGATGAATGTTGTTGAATGGAGCCACCGGCTCCCTGCTTGGCTAGTTTGGGTTTTTACACAGCCGTGTTGGTAATGATCATCTCCACAGTGTCGACCAGTAAGAAGGAAACTGGATGTGCTAAAATTGCACTGATTTATATTCATCCTTTTCTTTGGGCTAGGTTTTCAATTTGCCTTGAGATTTGTTTTATTTTTTTAATAGCCATCGGAATAATCTGTATCAACTGAACCTGATATTCATTGACATATTCCAGGAGAAGGGTAACATTTGCATTTGTATGCTTCTCATTCTTCACGTCCACGTTTCTAATAAAAGGCCCCCAGATTGATTTGATTTGTGAATTACACTATACATAAAAATAAGATACCATACCTTTTAACACGTTCTGGCTGAGATATGTAGTCCTCCGCAAGGCACGAGCTTGCTCGTGATCCGCTCACTACGCTAGACTTGCAATTAGAGACTAGACGAAAAAAAAAAAAAAGTACTACTGTAGCAAATGCTACGTTGTAGCGTTTGTTGTAGTATTCAACCATTAGCAAGGTGCCACTGATACGCTATTGATACCATAGATAGACTGTATAATATTACCCTGTTAGTGAATTGCATAGGTTGATGTGAGCTCATGAATATTCATGAGCAAATGCAAACTAATTGGCTGTAGAAGTGTTCTGAGACACGGCTGGGAACCGGCAACCTTGAAAAATAGAAGAGGCAAGTATCGTAAACGAAGTGCCGGTTTGGGGACGGTTCTGTGCCGCACCACAAGCGTAGTGGAAGTGGCCAGTGGAATAGCCTTCATTGACTAGAATGGTTTCTATTGTACTGTACCGTGACGCTTCTTAGACGGAACTGGTGGAAATTGGCCTCAAATGTCCCCTGGCCTCCCATGGGGAGAGTTGAAGAGCCTACTGTCTCTTGGGAGAAAGAGATCTCTTGAGTCTCTCCGTGGAGCAGTCACCTGCCACTGAACGTACCTCTCTGCTTCCTGGGTGACTGTCATTGTCCATGACAGACAGCAGATGTGTCTTGCACGGCATCTCTTCGACCGTCACCAGAGAGTCCATCGCCATGCCGCCCACAGAGCCAGCCCGCCTCAGTGGCTTGTCAGGCTGCATCACGTCTCTCTTCTTACCGCTTCTTCCCCGGTGGCATGCCACAGCATTGGGACTAGAGCTGGCGACCGCGAACTGGGGAAACATCCGCAGGAGTTTCCTGCAGAGGTTCCTTCTCAGGAAACAGATCCGAGTCTGACCCTTCCTGTAGAGCATGTCCATGTTCTCTCAGCACTCTCAGTTTATCATCCAGCTGCCGCCCAGGGTACTAAGGGCCCCCTTCAATGCAAACTGGTTTCAGGAGTGGCCCAGATCTATGATAGTCCACCACTATCTCCCTGCTCTTAGATAAATTCAACTGTGGGTGGTTTGACCGGGAAACATGAAACAAAGTCATCCATGGCCCGCAAAGGCAGGGTCGTCCGAGAATAGGGGGGATATTCGAGGGGAAATCCACAGCCCCCATGTGGTGGCCACTTTGCTGCTAGCCACAGTCCTTGATTGAGGGGGCTGCGTGGGGAGGGGGACGCAGACCTGATCTGATGTACTGATATAAGAAGGCGGGGGGGCGGTGCTGAGCCTTTATTCATATGTATATCTGGTTGGCCTTTTACCCCAGCAATGCCACTAAGCAATCCCGACTATTAATAGCCACAACAAAGACCTCTGATGGCAATTAGCTTAAAGAACGAATGACTTGACATATAACTCCCACTTCCCTCACCCCCCTCTGCTCTCACGATGCGAGGAGCGCCGAGGTGACATTTGAAGCAGACTAAGGTAGCTTAGGACCACAATTACGCTCTGACCAGCGCCCTGCTACCACATGCTAATGGATTTCCGCACCGTGAAAAAAGTGAGGCAAGGGGTGAAAGGTCTTACTTCTTTCCCCGCGCTCCCAGATAATGGTCTAGACATGGTTATTGTGCTGAATTTAAGCTTGAATCTTGAAGTGGGGTGGAAAAGGAAGGAGACAACACGCCGACATACGGCGACACTATAACCGCCCGCCTCAGGGTTAATCAGCAGGACGGTCTGTGGTTTCGCTCGCCGCGTCGGCCCCCTGTGGGTCGCACCTCTCGCCTCGGTGAGCGTCTGCTGGCGGCGAGGCCCGGGAAACCAGAGATACTCGCGCAAGTCTCGACTCTGTGTTGTGTTTTAGATTTCACACGCGAGATACCACACACACATTTTGGTGGCCGCTTCCTCAGACTGGTAACCATTAACCTTTCACTGCCGTCTCTTTCCGTGTGTTTTCTTTCAGGGGGCCGATACTCGCTATATCTGTTTCTGCTCCACTTATTTCTGATCAAAGATACAACTGTCCGCCCGTGTGCTGCCGTGGAGGCTCATGCATTCATGCTCTCTATCTATTTTTACCCGGGATATAAAGAGGAGGAAACAAACATGAGCTGGTCCAGAGCTAGCCTTTTGTCGGTTTGGTTTGTTTTCATTTTTACCGTGGCTGTATTTTTCTGGGCTTCACACTGTAAAAACATTTCTTTATCTTCCTTTCTCTTGGGCTGTTTTAAATTGTTAAACCGTGCTTCCCTACCAGAGGTTAAACACTATTAGAATGTGTGTTGTCACCACACATTTATTCCCATTCCAATTATTGGTCTGTGTGTTTTTTTGTTTTTAAGCAAACAGCAAGCACTTCAATCCAGTAACTAAAGGACTAATGGGTACCCACGGATACCTTCAAATTTATCCTGAAATGCAGAGGGGATATAGTTTATAGGATTGCGCTAAGCAATATGTAGAGTAGAGTACCATTTATATATACTATTTACCATTATTTACAGTGAATTTGTATTTTTTTCTTTTGTGGGGAATGATATTTTATAGACGTCATCACAACGAATGCCATGTGCGAGCACACACACGCACACACACACACACACACACACACACACACACACACACACACACGGCTTACACACACACACACACACACAAAAGGAGACTTTAAATAATAGCCAGATACAGAATCGACTTGCTTTCTTTAGCTACTATTCCAAAAACTAACATTATGAACAACATTCTTAATGTGGCCGGCCTTGCTTCATTTAACTACACACAAATCATCCGTAACCATAGCAAACACACAGGATCCTTGAACTCATTCACACCAAATGCATTCAGTAAGGTTTGTATGGCTAATTACAGGCCCGGTATCACCAGGTTGGAGGGGGTGTCATATCATCCCCATTGCCGATTACTCAATATCACTTACATTGACTGTATCGAGGAGCGAGGATGAGCTGCTGTTAGTTTTCAAATTTATTTTACACATACATGACACTTTTATGTGGCTATTAGGTTGCGTTGTATAGGGGGGTTACAAAAAATATTTATAATACATTTATGCATATAGTCTGAACTAGTCGCCCTAACAACTAATGATACTAATACAAACAATACGTATACAAACGTATGATCTATGTGGACTATGGATATTGATATACATGTAATACTGAATTGAACTGTTGAACAGAGGATTCTGATTCATTGGAGTTCAGAAATACTCAAGAGTACATCTCAGGGTGGTCCGGCTAACCCAAAGGTTGCTGGTTTGATCCTCAGCTCCAACTGGCTAACAGGCAAAGTGCCTGGTTGCCTGGTTAACACATGTTGTTGGGGTATTTACATTTACATTTTACATTAAGGGCAGGATGTTCATAGAAACAAGGGCAGGATGTTCATAGAAACAAGTGCCAAGCACTTACAATTGCTAGATTATCCCATTACCCGTATACAACAAAGCTAGGATAAGATGCTAAATGACGCTAAGTACTTAGTGCCACGACGTACAACACACAACGAGTGAGAACATTAGGTGCCAATGATATGGTATGAATGTATATATGAAAGGCTGAATGCGAGGCACTAATTGTGGGGGCTTGAGTGGCTATAGGCTTGAGAGGCTCTGTATAAATGCAGCTAATTCACCATTTACTCTGTTGCTTTTTGAAAATAGAAAGATAATTATAGAATATCCTCCACCAGGCACTTTCCTGTTGCAGAGACATCAGATTGGATGGCCCAGCGAGCATGCATAAAACAGTAGATTGCGTCGAATCGTTCCTATAATTGCAGAGCTATTTTTTCTGCTATCTTAAAAGTAAATCAGGAACCAGAACTTTCTCACTCTCTGTCACGGCTTCAGAGGGAATTTTCCTCTTTAGTTTCGTCCAGATTAAAAAACACACAAGTATTTTAGATGGAGTTTCTATTCACTGATTGTTTATTTTTCAGTGCTTCGGCACCTGCTAGATTGCCTTGCATTTCTGACTGGAACAGTCTTTCCCTCTAGGATGTAACATGGCCAATGTGCATATTGTAGCTACCTATTGTAGCTACCCTTCCTACCCTCCTTCTGATTGGGCTTTATTTTCCCTGACTATATTCACCCTGTTGCACAATCGTTTTTTGCAGTGTGGATTAATTATTTATCTACTGCATTATCAATCTCAGTATGTAAAGGATCTTTTAAAGTTGGTATCCTATGTTTATGCATAGGTGCTTTTTACAAGATTCCTACCCCTAAATGTAATGTTTAGCATGCTGACATTAGCATTGGCTAGAATGCGTTTAAAGCTATATTATCCATTTTCTGCAGCTAGGGGTCACACAATCAAAAACATTTACAAAATACGTAGTTTCATGACGTTGTTAAGTAAAGTAAAGTACCGTGGGCTCATGGGAGTTGTTGTCTTTGCCACCATTGGTGAAAAAATTATCTGAGGCGAATCAGGCCGTTTCTCTGAGTTTGAACAATGGATAATGTCCGACAACTTGACAAATAAATATAACAAAGGTCAAATTATGGATAGATATTTTTACGTGGAAATGTAACAGATTATGAACTTGATCTGATGCTCAAGGTCAGCAACGTTAATAATGGTGTCACGCAAATAACTTTCCGTCTGTTAGGGCAAACACAAAGATATCAAAGCTTGAGCACATGTGAGGTTTGCGATGACTCATGAGGGCTTGATTGCAATAAGAGATGCATGTTTTCTCGTTTCCATAGGGACAACGTCTACCTATTCTCATTTGGCTTTCCGTACGGCCTCCTGTTTAGCAGCGCGGAAATAGTGCTGAACTGGTTTCAAAAAATGTTGCACAACCCGCTGCAAGCCTTAATTTCTAGTGGTGTTGGTATCTTATTGGCATGCATTGGAAACAAGTAATTGTGCACAGTACTGGTGAGGGAAGGAATTGTAGATTTCTGCTCCTAACTTCAGACCTCCCCTGGGCTCTCAGATGCTGGTCAATTACATTGCTCAATACAGTTGGACAGCAGCAACAAACCAAACATTTCCAACAGTGGCAATTGACCACTTGATGCCACTCTCCTCTAATTGATTTCCCCAAGCGGGAGATGGCTTCCTCTATTCTGAATCATTTCTGAAAGCCTGTTTCCTCCAGAGAAATACCAGAAAAGCTCTTGAAATTCCATCTGGGTATCTTATTATAATGAGAACAATTGCGCCTTAATGACTACAAATTAGGGGCCTGTCCATTTCATTTCTTAGTTTATTTATTGTATTGCAGTAGCTATTATTGTGAGATAAATAAGTAATAACTCTCTAATTTAAGTCGTGTTTCTCTCTGCAACTCGTCCAGAGTGGGTCTGAGGCAAAGATTTGTTCTAGCTGTCCCACTAGGGTCTAGTTAGATTTTCACAAAGGACCAAATATTCATGATTTGTAAAGCAACTTTGTAAATAATCATGAGGACGATGAAAGTATAAATGGACGGCTGGATGGCGGCAGTAATGGGAGGAAGCGTGGAGAGATGGATGGATGCAAAGATGGCTGGACGGAGGGAGGGATGGGTGGTGGAAGCATGGATGGATGTGTGGATGAATGTGAGGATGGATCCGGGTGGAAGTAGGGATGAATGGATGAGGGATTAAGTAGTGCTGATGGTCCCCTGGTCGAAAGTAATCCCAAGCAAGCCTTTTTCTTCAGTCCTTTCTTCTGAGGAAATGCGTGGTGCTGAGGGGCTGTGCTGCAGCCAGATGATGGGCATGTTCACCTGGGCAGGACGCTACTACAGCACAGGCTCTGTCATGCTTGTGATTGGCTCTTTTGTGATCAATTGTAGCCCTGCTCTATTGTACCTGGACCTGCACATTCAGCACCTCTTCAGGAAAAACAGCTCTGAAATCCTCCAACTCGTTTAGATCATGGTCCGCAACCCGAGATCTCTCTATCTCAATGTCTCTCTGTCTCTCTCTCAATGTCTCTCTGTCTCTCTCTCAATGTCTCTCTGTCTCTCTCTCTCTCTTTCGTTCTCAATGTCCCTCACTTTCGCTCAATGTCCCTCTCTCTCTCTGTCTCTCAATGTCCCTCTCTATCTCTGTCTCTCTATATATCTCTCTTCTTGTCTCTCTCTCGATGGCTTTCTTTAGCCCTCTCCCCTACCCCCCTGAAACCTATTATAATGTTGTCCCTCTCATATACGTATATAATACCTCTTCAGCAATACCTGGTCTATTTTACTGTTTATCTGTCATAGTCTGACAGCTATAAGTGGGTGCCTGGGGGTTGCTTGTAGCCTGGTGCTACCAGACCATCGTACTTCATTTCATTTGTACAGAAGGTCTGGAACTGATGTAATTGGCAAACGTTCACTCACTTGGAGGTGGGTGTCTGTTGAAGTTTAAAACTATTGGATCTGCCCAGTGCCACTCTGGATCTGCCATAACCAATCGCAATAGCGTTTGGTCGTGACGTATGTCATACGCCGGGACCGGCCGGAAACTACGTTGCGCGCATGCGCAGCCTGTGTACACAAACAAAACAAGATGAAGCGTGAAGATGTCTGTCAACGATAGCTGCAGGTTTTGTTAATCTAATTTTAGAGTTCAAGGAACAATTACAAATTCTACATTAATATTCGATAGTAAGGACAGAGATAATGTTTGCAGTCAACTGTCGAGGCTGGGTCTTGTCATTGACAATACGTCGCTACTTCGACGTCATCGTTCTCAGCCACTTCCTCTGTTCGCTGATTGGTCACACAGAAATTTGTTTGGGCAAAATCCCACTAACAAGCCCCAGCCCAAGACTGACTACTGAAGGGAAAATGAAATTTGGGCGGAAGTAGGTGGGCGGGCGGAGCCAGGCTAGGTTGCTTGGCTTAGAGCACAGAAATTTAAGAGATCTGAAACGTTGAAAAGGTATGTGTCCACCGTATTTTATCTGGAGTTCACCCCTGGGCTCCGACAGGGCTGCATTCTGAAATCAATCTCTTGACGTGAGTGAGAGTGTGTGTGTGTGTGTGTGTATGTGAGGGTCTGTGTGTGTGTGTGTTTGTTTGTGTATGTGTGTGTGAGAGTGTGTATGTGCATGCGTTCGGAATGGAGAGAAAAACATGTTCAGCTGTCCCGATGTAAAAAGTGTTGGCAGTAGTAATGTGATTGTGAATCAACCTGCAAGACCACTGGGAGAATATATTTAGGATCTGTTTGTCTAGATGTCTGCTTGTACGTTTGAAAGCATGTCTTTTGAGAGTGGTGTGTGTGTGTGTTAGTGTGTGTGTGTGTGTGTGTGTGTGTGTGTGTGTGTGTGTGTGTGTGTGTGTGTGTGTGTGTGTATGTGCATGCTTGTGTGTGTCTGACCGACTCAGTGACTGAGAATCATGATTCACCGCTACCGGAAATGCGAACGAACGAACGAACGACTCATGAAATCCACCACTACTGATTTCCCCCCGCAGCAACCATGCGCCACTACACTTTAGTGGTGGCTCGTTCGCGAACAAATCAGTTTGAACAAACAACTCTTTAAAACGAATGAACCGACCTGATTCGCCGCTCTTGTTCGTCGTCGTTCGTCGTCGTTCGTTCACCGAGACTCGACTCCCAGCTCCACCCACTAGTCGCTAAGTCGCGCTGACTCACGAGTCGCCGTTCGTTCACTGACTGTGTTTAGCGGTGAAGACTCGAGGACTGAGAAGTCACGAGAGTCAGCCGGGCAACAACATCCCGATTCCGAACATGAAGCACTCCTCAGCTAAAAGGAACTTAGTTAATGTTGTGTTGATTGATGACCGTTTGCACCATTGCACGATCGTGATTCGTTTGAGAATGAGAACGAGGGAGGAGCTGAGTCTGACCGACTCGGCTGAGAACGTGCATTCACGATTCGTTTGAACGAGAACGAGGGAGGAGCCGAGTCTGACCGACTCAGCATTTGCGAACGTGCATTTGCGATTCGTTTGAACGAGAACGAGGGAGAAGCCGAGTCTGACCGACTCAGTGACTGAGAATCATGATTCACCGCTACCGGAAATGCGAACAAACAAACGAATGAACGACTCTTCTTGGCAAACTGACTGACGCGAACTGATTCATTCAAACGAATCATGAAATCCACCACTACTACACTTGCGCCTGGAGAGGCGTGTCGGCGAAAAGCAGGGGCGTGTTCCGGCGCAAATGATACTTGGTGCTATTTTAGTGATCTAAAAAATGCGCCAATGCAATTGCGCCACTGACCGAAAAATAGGCTACCTGGTCTATAGCGGATAGCGCAGTTGTTGTTGCTATTTTGACGTGCCATGGCAGGTCGGAACTACAACATAGCCTACACTTACACACACGTAGGCTATACACAGCACAAACATGCAAACTATTAACCTGATTTAAATATTATGATGTGAAAGATTATTCATACGTGTGAAACTGCATAGAAATAGCGTGTGGATTGTGGAAACATTTTTTTCAATAGGGCTGCATGAATGAACATGAATGAAGTATAGTAAGCTATGGCATGCGTTAAAATAATAATAATAACAATAATACATTCGAGAAAAGTATAGCCTATTCCAGGCTTCCAAAACAAAATCTTGTTTTAGGGTAAATGGTTGGTTAAATGATTTGGGAAAGAACAGCTGATAGCGGTAAGTTGTACTTTTAAATCAATGCATCTGCAAACACCGTACATCAAACACATATATTCTTGACACAGACATCGTGTACAAGCCCACTACTTTTAGGATTGATGAGTATTTGATCGTGAGAAAACATAGTTTTACCGCAAGTGAGTGTTTAAAAGAATGAATGAATGCGGGTGATGCTTGGCGCGCGTGTGTCTGCGCACCCATCTGTTTAAACACACGCAAACTAAACACGTAACGCATAATACAGTCCATGGCGATGTATATTAACGGGGGGACACATGCATATTATGAACCCAAGTCGATAACAATAATGTATATAATACTGGTAGGCCTAACAAACAATGTTTGTTAATGTATTGGTGCATATCATTAAATAGACCCACAGTTGCGGCCATCGAGGACCGCGTCCGCATATCATATATGTGTTAAGTTGTCTTTGCCGCAATTTACATGACGAATCAGTGTTTCTGAAGTTGGAGAAGAAAACGCTATTCCATGTGTGAATTATGCCAAGTTTGAAATTCATTCATTATATTAAGTTTGAAATTCATGTGGTCATGCATCTGTCTCAGCGGAGACTGCAAACGCGGGGGTCTTAAAGGGGATGGCAGGTGGAACTCTCATTGGTTTATTGCACGTTACGCCGAAAACACACCTACAGGTTTCAGCCCAACCCTTTTTAGATTTGCGCCGGGCGCAAAGCTAATTTATCTCGTCGTCATAATAGCAACAGCGCCGTAGAACCGCCCACAAAGTACTTTGACTTTGCGCCTTGGCGTCTGCGTTTCAGACCGTCTAACTAGGGCCCTCTGTGTGTGTGTGTGTGTGTGTGTGTGTGTGTGTGTGTGTGTGTGTGTGTGTGTGTGTGTGCGTGCAGTAGGTTGGGGTAGCGTGGATAAAATGCTTACATAGCGCTCACCTATAGAAAGTGCTGAGGAGGCTCGAACAGCACAGTGAGCTCGTCTGGAGAGCGACGGGAGGCGGGTCACAACGGTTAGAGGTGAGCGCTAATTCACACTCACACCTGTCTGTCATCGTCAACACATACACACACACACACAGAAACGTAGACAGGCACAATCTCACTGGCACTTTTACGACTCACCCACAAAGCCTAGGGGAGTGGATAATAACAAAATAATTGCAAGATGGTCCGACAAGTCATTGTTTTCAGTTTGTCCATAAAACCAAGATAAATACTACCAACTTAAATTCCTCCACTTAAAGGTTCAAATGTCATTTCTGCCGCGAGAGGCCTTGCGATCAAAACAAAAACTAAGATGTAGTTTGATGAAGTAGCATGGGATCTGTTGTCTGTTGGGAAGTAGTTGTCTTCAACACCATTGCCTGTGGAAATCTATCTGACGTAGCTCAGGAAGAAATCGTGTTCATAATATACGCGGTGATGTACTCCAGTTTTATTCAAGTTATTCACGTTAGGTCATTTCATCCTAATAAACTAGCCGCATACTGCAGCATACTGCAGAATTCAATCTCGGGTTAGCCCAGCTCTGTTATCCCTGGTCAAAACAATCTTACTAAAATCTACTTTATGAGTGGGTTGAACGGTCTTGTAATGTTATAACACCCCCCTACGCGTAAACTTTGTAGCTTGCATGAGCAAAGGTTTTAGGACATAGTGGACAGGCCACCAAATGAAACAAAACGTTACCTTGATTAAAACTATTGATTTCTCTTGATTTGAACATTGTTGAAAACATGAGGGATACTTAATTGCAGAACTCAAAGAAATATATAATCGGGTCTAGTACTTTTAGATATTGTAATATATATATATATCACATCTTGAACTATTTCGAAAGCTCTAAAGAAAAGGGACGGTGATTGATCGCGATACAATGAGTTTGGTAATAGCAAAAAGTATGTACTGTCAGCTTGTATTTTGAATACAGTATTTTTCAAAATATCTTCTTTCTCTTCAAATATCAAATATAAAAATAAAATACAAAAAAAAGCCACTGCTAAAATAAAATAATAATAATAATAGCAAAGGAGCTACAGCTTAACGCTATCGGCTTACAAGCAAACAAAGCTAAGGAGAGAGCCACAATCACCTCACTAACACACATACACACATCGTGGAATCACAGCAACACAATTTTATTAAATGTCAAATCCTTAATCAATCAATTTTAATCCGATTTTATTGATCATTGTGATTGATCGGCAACCATTTGTTGCCGCCAAAACGTTTGAAGAGACAAAAAGCTTATGTGTTAAAGCCTACCTACAGTTGACCTCATTATTTCTGCCCTTTGACTTATATTTGCCTGTACAGCTCTTTTTCTATGTTTTCTCTACAAAATGTCACGTCTGTTGTGAACAAATTAACTCTGGTTAATCATTGTTGATGATCACCTGTGTGGACCTAAATGACTTGACTACACTCAGTGTTGGAGCAGACAACCTTTAGGTGTACGGTCCTGACACCTGGGTATGGCCTGAGAGTTGGAGGCAGGATAGAGTAGAGTTTAGCTAGGGGTCAGGTGTGGCATGGCTCATTTTAGGTCAGGTTTTAGTGATGGGTCGTTATGCACCAAGAAGTGATCTGCACACACATGAGCAGCAAGTCATCAAATTCTTCAATGACAAAGACATTCCTCTAGACAGTAAAAATATTGTGGCTTGCTACACTATTCCCTTGAGACAAAACAAGAGGCCAAACATCATCCTTCGGTTCGTGAGTAGAAAATCTAAAATTGAGTTGCTTCAACATGCAAGAAAACTGAAGAGTACAGGAGTATAATCTGGCAAATCATATGTGGGTAAAACCTCCAGAGCTTTAAAAACACGTATTGCTGAACACAGAAGTACAATCAGATGCAAAAATATTAACTATCCTGTAGCAGCACATTTTGTTGAATTTAACCACCCAGTGTCATCTTTAAAATATATCGGAATAGAGAAAGTTTCCCTGCCCCCTAGAGGAGGTGACTTAGATTTACTATTGTCAAGAAGGGAACATTTTTGGATACATCATCTTAAAACTTTGGTACCACATGGCTTAAATGTTGATTTTGATTTCAAATGCTTCTTGTAGCCTAACTTTGTTAACTTTTATTAGATTATCTAATGATATTATGTATGATGCTCCCATAGGACTGATGTTTTAATGTTGTTTGATAATCTATATGATATGAATTCCTGTTATTTTGTCTGTCTATGAGGTAATACTATTTATGACTATTTATACAATTGGCCTATAGTAAATATTTATTGGATTTTGCAAACTATACTATTTATGCCGTTCATACAGAACAGATTTTTTAAGATAGTTTGTTATTGGATACATGAAATTCTGTAATATGTTTGTATAAGATCAAATATACATCATGTAGAACATGATGTATATTGTGACATTTTTTAATTGTAATATTCCCTAGCGATACATTTTTACTGTAATACTCTCACATAGCCAAATCCAGTAGCACCAAGCATAGTTTAGAGGTAATTTCCCCTCCTAATCGCCTGAGGGCAGCACTGAACACATTTGACAAAGTTACGAAACATTTACACTAGGGGCAGCAACGGACACACAGAGGAAGTGGGAAAACCATAGATGAAAGGGGGCGGGCTTTTAAAGCCACAGAACACGCCCACCTTTTACCTTCTTATTTAACTCGGACTCCGCCAGTTTAGATTCAGAATCTCTCAGCAGCGTATCCTGGATGCTAAGCTCTGAGACGCTCCGCGCGTGTTATTTACCATTCCTCTCCTTTTGTTTCATAGACGATAGACAATAGACCAATAACCTTAACCAAATAAAGTGAGTTAAAAGCGATCCTGTCTCGGCGGCCTTTCCTGGACCAAAATCCACAACAATATTTACTTCAAAAATTGTACTGTGACACTGTCACACCAGTCTAATTCAATCATGAGTGTCTTGTCAGCTGTATGTAATTAGGCCTAATCAACTCCTCTTTAAAAACTGAGGGTTGAAACCATGTCATTATGTGATCTGAGGAAGGTCAGTTCGGCCGAAACGTTATCACCTCAATAAAACCTCGTAACTCGGAGTGTGCGGAACTACTTCTTTCTTTTTTCAAGAGTATATGGAAATGAGAATCTCACATGGAAAAATGCTGAAATTGCAAGACAAGCAAGGATTCTGAAGAAGCAAAAGCGAATTCAGGATACTTGGACAAGGAACTGCATAAGAACTGCATAACTAAATAATGATAAGACTCAATGGCACACCGGAACAAGCTAAAGTAATTGTCATCATCTGCAAGACCATAAACATTTTGATAGGGAATATGACACTGACTATAATATTGATTTTAACTGTGAATATTACTTTGAGGACAAACTTAATTTTATAACTGAGGGTTTTTCTATAATCCACTTTAACAGTAGGAGTCTGTACAGTAACTTTTCCAAGATCAAGGACTTCCTTCAACAGTTTCACCACAAGTTTTGTATAGTAGCAGTTTCAGAGACCTGGCTTAGTGATAATAAAGAATTACATGATGGCTTAGAGGGTTATGAAATGTTTGGGCAAAACAGGATGAACAAAAGGGAGGTGGTGTTGCGCTGTTTGTGAGGAGTGGTCTTAAATGTAAAGTTATTGGGAATATGACTACTGTTGATTGATAATTTGATGGAATGTATAACAATTGAGATCATGTTTGAAAGAGCAAAAAAATATTGATTAGTTGCATCTATCGAACCCCGGGATCCTGCATTGATAAATTTAACAAGAAGTTAGTTATATGAGTTATATGATAAGCATAATGACAAGGTGATTTTGTGCTGAAATCCAACAATCATACAAAGACTACATAATTTGTTAATACTATGTTTAGCATGAGTTTCTATCCATTAATTTTTTGAAGCCCAGTAGAATAACCAAGGATAGTGCAACATTAATTGACAATATTTTTGTGAATTTAATTGATGGGAAGATAAGTGGCTTATTAATGACCGATGTAAGTGATCACTTGCCTGTTTTTGCAGTGTTGGAAATGAACAATAGTTTTACTTTAAGAACCAGGAGGACATATCATTTGGTTAGAGAGAAGACACCAGAAGCATTCATGGCTTTTAAAGCAGCACTTTCCAATCACGATTGGCAAGAAGTTTATGTGGAGAATGCCAATGATTCTTATAATGCATTTTTGGATACATTTTTGGCATTTTATAATCAGCATTGTCCACTGAAAGAATTCAAACAAACTTCTAAAAGAAAAGGGAAGCCATGGTTAACGAAGGGCTTGGAAAAGGCTTGTAAAAAGAAAAATAGGCTGTATATGGAATTCATGAGGCATCCAACTAAAGCAAAAGAGGACAAGTACAAGAAGTATAAAACAGATTGATGACTATTATGAGATGGCAAAAAAAGGATTACTACAATCGGCTGTTGCAAAAATATCAAAAGAACATTAGGGCAACTTGGAGTGTGCTTAATGAGGTAATTAAAAAACACAATAAGAACCATCCAACACATATTGTGAAAAATGAAAATACAATCATTGAGAATATAGAGGAGATTGTTAATGAGTTTAATAACTTTTTTGTTAATGTTGGCCCAAACCTAGCGAAAGAAATTAAACCTCCAAATAGTGAAGCTAATAAAATAGATTTTACTTTAAACAGCCAAAATTCAATGTTTCTTGGTGGAGTTAGCGAGAGTGATATATTAGAAGTGGTCCTACAGTTTAAGAATAAAAAATCAACAGATTGTAATGATGTTGATATGTCACTTGTAAAATAAGTAATTGACTGCATCCTTAAACCATTTACCTATGTCTGCAACAAATCCTTTCTAACAGGTACTTTCCCTAATAGAATGAAAATTGCCAAAGTGATACCAATTTACAAAAATGGGGATAAGAAAATGGTATCAAATCACAGACCAGTGTCTCTTCTACCCCAATTTTCTAAAATACTTGAAAAGTTATTTGTTAATAGACTTGATGCCTTTGTTGAGAAATATGAGCGTTGGCAACGTTGGCAGTGTTGGAATTTGTAGAAAATTTAGCAACAGCAGTGGACGAGAAACAACACACAGTAGGTGTGTTTATTGATTTGCAGAAGGCATTTGACACAATTGATCATTCCTTACTTCTAAAGAAATGTGGTCATTATGGTTTAAGAGGCATTGTACAACTTTGGTTAAGGAGTTATTTAGAGAATAGGGTTCAATATGTAAAAATGAATGACACTGAATCATCTTTAAGAAGAGTAATTTGTGGTGTTCCACAAGGTTCAGTATTGGGACCTAAGTTATTTTTACTTTATATAAATGACATTTGTACTGTATCCAAAATATTAAAATTTGTAATGTTTGCAGACGACAGAAATTTATATTGTTCTGGGTATGATATGAAGGAGTTGATTAGAATAAGTTATAACTTAATGAAAATAAGACAAAATTCATGGTTTTTGGTGGTGGCATGGCTAATTGTGAGATTAAATTGTACTTAAATGGAGTTGAAATAGAACAAGTTTATGAAACAAAGTTTTTGGGAGTGATTATTGATCATAAACTCTGTTGGAAGCCTCATATAGATTATATCAAGCGTAAATTATCAAAATCTATTGCTATACTCTTTAAATCAAGGGATTTATTAAATAAGAACTGCCTTCATGTATTGTACTATTCACTTATAATGCCTTACATGTCATGTGTTGAAATATGGGGAAATGTATACAAAAAAAATATAGACCCGATTATAAAACTTCAGAAAAGAGCCATTAGGATAATAAATAAAACTGGCTATTATGAATCAACTAATCAATTTTTCATATGTTCTAATTTTTTTAAATTTGTGGATATTGCATTCTCAAAAGTGGTGGAAATTGTTTTTCGAGTGCTGAGCAATAGAGTTCCAAGTAGTATTCAATCATTTTTTTAAATGAGAGAAGGAAATATTAATTTGAGAGGACTGTTTATTTTTAAGACTGTTAATGTCAGGACAAATGTTAAAAAAAAGACGTGCCTCAGTGTTGGGGGCTATATTATGGAATGGACTTAGTAATGAGATGAAATTGTCTAGCTTTCTGTATGTTTAAAAATACTTTAAAAAGGAAAATAATCAATAATTATATGATATTGTGTGACAAATATTGATTCAAGGATGAAAATCATAAGGTTAATTTGAAGAAAAATGTCTGTGTATGTATGTATTTATGTCTATGTGTATGTATGTGTATGTGCATGTATGTGTATATATATGTTTTATTATTATTATTTCATAGGGCTATTGCTGATTACCATTTAATTCATTTTGATAAATACTGGGAGGCATATATAAGCCATGAGCTTCAGCCTACTCCCTTTTTTTGGTTAGTGAATTCTATGCATTTGTTGTAACTACTTTTGCTTTGTATGCTTAACCAAAAATAAATTAGATGAAAATGAAACTGAAAAAATAGGTTAGGTTCTGTATGGCTACATTCAGTAGGGTTAGGTTTGGTAGAGTTAGGTTTGCTTGGGTTTGGTGCAGCAGGGTTAGTTCATGTCAGGTTAGGTTCAGTTGGGTTCGGTAAGGTTAAGGTTAGGTTTGGTAGGATAGGGTTATGTAGTGTATGGTTAAGTAGGGTTAGGTTAAATTAACTTAAGTCTGATTAATAAGATCTCAGATTAATATCCAATATCGGATGGCAGCCCAGCTCAAATCTGGGGGAAGGCTTTTTTTCGCTCCATATTTGTTTTGACCAATGATGTTGCTGGAGGAGGGGAACTGTTATTGGGCAATTGGCGCACCAAAAAGTCTGGAATGGTAAACAGTTAAACAGAGTCTGTACAGGTTTCAACTCAACATTGCGAAGACTGGCCACTGTAGAAATACACTAATTAAAATGCCCATCTGAAAGCTTCACTCACCTGCATGACTGAATTCTGTAGAATATCTCAAAAACAGGAAAACAGACGTTACTCAGCCATTGCAGTCTGGTTTCCGGCCCAGGCTCTGTGCCATCTCCCCCAAGGAGTTCTGCTATAGTAGGACTGCTGGATTAAGTCAAGCTCAGATCTTATTCCGCTTCTTGACACTTCTTTGATTTATTGATTTTTTTTCGAATCATGACATCCATGAATTTCTTCTTTTTACCTCCTCTGGTTTCTGTAGAGAAAATCTTAAATCTTTGTTGTCATTAGATGTGTGTGTGTGTGTGTGTGTGTGTGTGTGTGTGTGTGTGTGTGTGTCATAGTATTTGTGTGTGTGTGTGTGTGTGTGTGTTTTTGTGTGTGAGTGTGTGTGTGAGAGCGCGACTAGTAATTACAGTGCATGTGTTATTCTCTGTACAAACTGAGGGCCTGAGATCATCGTGCGTGACTCTCTAGACTCTCATTAAAGTTGTTTTGCAAGAGTGCCGTCAAGAGTACGTCCCTTTCTGCTGGCCTCATCCATTTTTCATACAATGTATTTCCAAGAGCCAAACCAAATTTAAAAAAAAGCAATATGTTGCTCATCCATAATCATATACAGCAGCCTGGATACAGTCCTGCAGATGCACATCACAACATATGCACATCTATGCTGATAATAGGTGCTGCATTTGTAAACATTAAAGTATCTATATCGCCCCTCTTTCTCATAAAGTAGCTAGTGCATAAATGCTAGTGCATTAAGGTGTACATTAAAGCTGGTTATATCCCTGTCTATAGTATGCACTATACTGTATATGTTTGTGCAATAAATAAATACTGGACTGTGCGTTGTACAACTTAAAAAATCGATACATTTTCCCCTGAATGTGTTATTTTAAACCGTTAGAGGTCGCACAAGATGATGTGTGTGTAATATTCACAAAGTCTGCGACGTTCCCGTAACAATCCTTGATTAAATAGCACTTAGCTCCCGGAGAAAACATGCGCTGCTTGCCGCCATCAGGCCACATATCACCATCCGCTGTGACAGCTCACACTCAGCCCGGAGAGAACCCATACCCCTCGCGCACCTGCTAGCCGATGTCAGCTCCCCGCCGCTGTATTTCAGCACCGTTTAGCGGTGCTTCACCTGCCAACCTGCTGCGTAAAACATGCGCTAGAGTAACAACACCTGAGTTACAACACACGTCTCCCGATCCCTTAGAAAAAAGAGTGCGTTGTGCAACCGGTCGGTTTGTACAGATAGATGTGGCTCTCCCGAAAGCCCCTGAGGGAATTTGAAAAGTAAGTTTTCAAATATTTTTGGGAGAAAAGTTTAAGCCACCGATAAATGTGTCGCTCCAACAAGTTGGAACTTCAGAGACATTTCAAATAATGTTTTGGGATCTGAATTTAATTGAATTTTTTTCATAAAATCTCACATTTGATTAAAAGTTAGAGTTTTGATAAGCTCCAGAGGATTGAGCCACTGTGAATTTCCAACGGCTGTCTAAATTCTTGTCTCAAATCGGATGGATTGGCAACAACATAATCCCCTTGAATAATTCCCACAATAATTCTCGCGCTCCCTTCACACTTTCCTCCATTTCCAGTGTTGAATGAAAGTCCTTCATTTGTTGCAGAGTCTCTGTTTGAAGAGTGTTAATTACTTCAATGATTAATTTTACAACAACACAGACTTCTCCCAAAAGTCATCACGCCTTCCATAGCTATTAATCTTATTTACTTATTTAATCATCATTATCTATGGAAAAAGAAAAAACGTTGCAAATGTTACGTCGGGTAGAGTGTAACCAGGAGTCTCCAATTTGTCCGTGTCTGCTTTGCGATTTTAGTTCCATCGACTCCAGATTATAACATAACTCTTAACTCATAATAACTCATAATGTTGCTTCAGCGATCAACCTATTTCTGACCATTGCTGTGTTCCGATATCCATACTTCCAGGAGTACACTTAAACGTAGTACACTATCCGCACTCTCTAAGTGCGTTGATTTTCAGATGTCAGTGTTGTTCCAAATCGAATACTCTGTGGTGCACTAACCGGAAATTAAGATCACGACTGCCGCCGTGGCTCCTCCCCCGCAATAAACATCATGCTTTGAACGGTGAACTCTTTACGAAAATGAAAAAAAAAAAAAATACTAAAAGTGTGCATCGATCCACACTTCGCGGTTTGACCGTTTTGAGTACAGCATCCAGGTCCTTTCAGTACACTTTGGAACAGTACACTTTCGATATTGGAACACAGCACAAGATTATTGACTTGTCTATAATTGTATGTATTAGTAACTACAGGCCTGGGCCCAGTTTCCCGATAACGATGGATCCACCCTCGTACTATCATTCTCACAAAGGAGCAGAGTGCAGAATAGCCTACGAAAAGAATAGACTACAATAATACGAATGTTACAAATATTAAAACACAATTGATTAGGCCTAGGCTGACATATTCTATCAGTCCTAATCCTGAACGCACGGTGCGTACATTTTTCCATGGCATTTTCCCCCCTGAAATAATTCCATATGACCAAAATAAAAAATCGCTTGTGTCTTTGTGACAAATACATTTATCTTAATGTGCTGATTTCTGAAACATGCTTTGCGCTGCAAACAGCAGACTTTCTCTGATTCCGCATAAGGTTTCATGGATTGGTGCGCACTCTCTTGTCTAGAATCTTTGGTGTAAACATTAAAAATGCAACGTTCCATCATTCATTATCATTCAAACGCAGAAGCTAGGCATTGACACGACTATTGCTGACCCGATTAGGAGAGCTTGGTCTAGATCCTGCCCATATTGTTGGGCAGGGGTATGATGTGTGGACAATGTAAGCGGGAAAGCGCAAGGCATTCAGGCACGCATCGCAGCAGTTTCCCGCAGCAGTCTACGTTCACTGCAGAAACCACACTCTCAACTTGGTGATTGTGAAATCTACTAAGGTCAGGGATGTTCCTAACTGTCTAGACACGGTCCAAGAAATAGTGAACTTCATGACAGCCTCACCAAAGCACCTACAGTGCTTTATGGCAAACAATCTCAACAAAATATGCCTGCAGAAATTCTCCCTCTGGTCTCAACAAAATATGCCTGCAGAAATTCTCCCTCTGGTCTCAGCATGATTCATGTATGTCTTCTGTCATTGATCATATGAGGACATTTTAACCACAATGGTTGAATTAAAATCAGAGGGAGACAGCAAGTGCAGCTCGAAAGCGACCTCCCACACAAAAGCAATGGAATCATTTAATTTTATTATATGCCTTGATAGGGTTGCCTTGTGACACAGCGTTTGATCGGTACATTTCTGTATGCCATTCCAAATGTATTTTTGGAATTTTAAATCGCTGTTGTTCTTGACTTCTAACATGTCTCTCTCTTTGCTGTTTAAATCTAACAGTAGTCTACAAGTAATATATCAGCGGTAACCACTGTTTTAGGGGTATTACGAAATTGCGCCAGCTGGACATTCAGTGGTATTGGATGTGTTTTAATAAAACACATCCAATGTCCAGCTGGTGACTCCACTGAGGCTAAGGTAACGATGCTCTTAGCGTTCTGCAAGTTCCCCTGGAGCCTTCGTTAGCTATGAGGGTTTTCACGACGTTCATTACGCAACGATGCTTTCCGGAAACAGTGTGAAAACTGTACGATGCTCGTACGATGAACTTCACAAACCACTTAGGCTAATGATGCTTTCGGGGAACTGGCCCGGCTAAATGGAGATTGTGTTACAATGTTGTCTGACCCCTCCTTACCTCTCCCGCCCCTGGTGTGATCTGTGAGAGATGGAAGGGAGACATTCTGACGACGGTCACTTCCATTACAACAAAAATTAAGAAGGTGAAATATGGGGGCATTAAAACCCCACTGCACTTAATCTGTCCCTTCCAATTAGCTAGATAAATCATAATTAATTGGCTACATTTGATTTCCCCACTTAATTATGTGTGCTACAAAGGGATAATTGCCATGTAGGATGCACGTTGCGATCCATCATCCCTCCAGAGCGAGTTGAATTACCTCTGCTGATTATCAGAGGTGGCTGTCTGGGAGGGGCTGTCAGCCCGGCAGGAGCATCACATTAGCCTTGTGGTTGTTTTTCTCTGCCCCTCTTCTTTAAACAAGAGCGAGATGGCTCCTGGATGTCAACTCAGACCCTGTAGTTAGTTGGACGGGGCATCATTGACTTTTGTTGATTCCTCCCCAATGAAAGCAGCCGAATCGTGGGTGCATTCTCTCTGTTGTGCCTCTGTAGTCTGCTACTCAGGAAGGCTTGAGAATGAGTCACAAGGCTCTTCTGCTGTTGCTTTGCACATGCAGATGTTGTGGTGATTTATTGGTATGGAGCGTCACTGACAGTGATGCAGAGGAGGCAAATAAACACACAGTACCTCCCGTTCTGTTGCGCTATACTTTAGGGAGGAGATAGATTCATGCTGTGGAAAGGATAGATTCTGAGGACCAACGTAACAGGATCATTCTACCAGTTTACTTCATGAAAACAATGGGACTTGTTGATTATGGTACATAAAGATGTTTCCTTGGCGTTGTTTTTCCGAAGCTTTGATAAACCGTATCTTGGTTAAAGTCTTTTTGATAGATTGATCATTATTTATCCTTGTACATTGTATTTGATTATTTCATTCATTATATACATATATACATATGTATAACATGTACATATGTTATATGTGTATGTTAAAATTTCCATACTTTAAACTAACCAACTAAACAAACTTAATCATAATATGATTCATAACCAATAACCAAATCATATCTCAAATTATTGTATCTAATAAGAATACATTTTCTCTGCCTCAGGACCCCAATATGCCTTCTATATATATAGGGGGCATATCACTTATGCCCCCTTTATAAATATACTACTTCATTTTATATACCACTTAATCGTGATCACCATCTGGAAGTAGCTTTTCAAACAGCTCTATTTCCGTGTAGTACGCTCCAACCAGTTTCCTCTTCAATTGTAGTTCTTTATTACTAACAGAACAATGTATTTATACACATTCACTCGGGGTGATGTCCCGCTCTTCAGGAAGCGTTGTTTATCTTAAAACATATTCTCTGCGGGGGGCCCAGGAAACATAGAAGTGCTTTTATTTTCTTTCAGCATGCGTAACAACTGACAGAAGCATCAATTATACAATAGCAGACATATTTAGCCGCTTTTATCCACTTTCAGTGACGGTGAAGTCAGATACTTGTTGTTGGAGAGGCCTACTGTATAGACCTGGTAGACCCTTGGAGCATCAAACCAAGGATCCTTCTGCTTGGAGCGTAGCAACCATGGCCACTGCACTACCCTGCTCATCTCGACCACGGCCCACTTTCAAAGATAATCACAATGCACAGTATTCAGATTGCTCTTTTTGTTGCGTATATGCACACAAAATGATGAAGGTGATCAGGCACGTGCACACATAGGGCCCTAGGGGTGCTTGAGCCCCTGCCCTTTTTGCCTCGTATTAAAAAGTGCCCTCTGAGTGGTCTTCAACAATCACGCCCGCAACCCCCCCCCCCCCCCTGTCAACAGTCAACAATCGCGCCCGCAACAGCGCTCATCCGCGATCCAACCCCCCCCCCCCCCCGTCAACAATTCGGCACCTGCCCCTCAAAACTCCTGTGCACGTCCCTGAAGGTGATGAATGTGAACACAAGGGGCTGGTGTAGCCCTGGATACTCCTACACCGTTACGGTCAGCTGCAGTGAGCTGGGGCCATCCATCTTGCCGCACCCTAATCACTCATCAATTAAGCCTCTGCACTTTGTTGTGAGATGAGGGGAACAATGTCCCCGTGCTGGCCCTAGACTTCCCCGTCACCCCAGCCCACTAAAAATGATAAATCAATTAATGAATCGGCCTTGATTAACCTTATAAGGGTTTGATTGATACTGCCATCAATTGCAATGCAAAAGGTGTCCTTGCACTGCCTGGGCGAGAAAAAGAAGAGAGAGTAGCCTGAGGCGTCATCTCCACGGTAACCAAAAATCTCCACCATGTACCGTATTGGGTGCAGGGGTTTTATTGTAATGGATTGCGGGGACAGTGTCCTTCAACCCATTAACCTGTGGTGTAGAACACTTTTAAGGCTGCGTAAATCCATTTTTATTCAGTTTTTATAGCGGCTCCTCAAATTTATCCTTTTCCTCGGTTCTCTCTCCTTTTTTTATGAGTCAGTTCTCACAACACTTCAATGATAAGGCCCCGGGTTAGGAGACATATGGCATGTTTTTTTAACTACACGAGATGTGCACACAAAGCAATACAAAAAAAGGTATCTATATAAACGTTTGCATTTGTCTTATCCAAATACATTTTGTGTGTGAAGATAAATCAATAAATCCCTGAACTCCACAAAATGATCTATCAACAGACAAGGCATTTTATGTCAACCATCCATAATCCCAACACCTCCCATATTTCTAACAGCACAGTGGGCAAGCGCGGAAAATTTAGGTTCAGTGGTGCACTTTTCCCTGGGATGTGACTAATAACCGGGATCCTAAGCCAATAATGTAATGCTTTGATTAACCGTGGAGCAGCGGGCAATTACAAACTGCTGAGCTGGCATGTCTCATAACTGCAACGAGAGAGCAGCGATTGCGGTCACTACCAACTACCTGCCATCAATCTGCCGGGGTGAGATGTTTGACGTTCTCCCTCAACCCCACCCGCCTCACCCACCCCGCCCCCACCCTGTGAAAGTGCACGGTGACAGTAAAGCGAAGGCCATGGGGCGGGGGGGGGGGGGGATAGGACGACTCAGACGGTTCGTTTAATTCTCCCTCCAGGAGAGTTCTCCTTAAGTAATGGCACGGGGAACCTCGTGAAACATTCTTGTAAGGCCGTCGTGTTTTATCGATTCAGGGGAGAAGCGCTTCCCAAATAGTATCTTCACACCTCTAAAACTCTAGACCTATTTTCGGAGACAGACCTTTTCAATCCCCTGGGGGCGGGGGGGTAGATAATTTCCACTCTTATCAAAAACCCAGCGGCGTGTTTCTGCTGAGCATTTGTGTACTTAAAACAAATCACAATTCATTACTGTTGACTTCCACCGAAGAACCACGCATTATTGCATGAGCTCATTTACCATGCCGAGGAAATTGTTTAAGAATGGACCTGCTGCCGCAACGTCATTACCTCATTCCTGCCACAGCCCCTTCGCACTTCCCTGCCTCCCGCCTGAGACGACCCCTTTGTACCCTATAGTTTCTTAACAGCGAGGCCCTCGAGGGTCCACACCCCTGCGATGGCAGGTCCTGACCCCCCCTTGCCTCTCTCGGCCCTTCCACCTCTTCTCCTCTCTTTTATCCTCAACCATGAGCTTGGCAATCATTTTCCTCCCTGCAATTATTTCCTCTGCCCTCCACCTCCCCCCCTCCCCCCCCCGACATCACCTCCACCCCTCCCCCCGTGGCTCTTGTCTCCGCACACTGGAGGCCCTGATGAAATGAAAAAATCTTTCGAACAATGTTTTTCCACATATTTTCAATTAAAATGTTCAGCTCCGCTCATGTCGTCCTCCCCCTCTCCCTGCCTCCCTCCCTCCCTCGTTCCCGACCGCTCGGCCAAAAGCAGACGATTAATGGAGCACTTTGCTGAACTAGTAAGAAGCTTTTCACCTTGACACATTGAGAGGGAGAACATTACCATGGCTGAGTGGTGTACAGAAAAGAGGGGGTATGGCCGGGAATTTCAGAGTGAGCCATGGAGAAATAATGAGGCCGGTTTGGCTGGTTCTAAATGTATATTAAGGTTGAAATGGTATCCCTTTCATTCCCTCATCTAGAGCTGGTCCTAATCCCAACCTTAATCCTCAACCTAACCCTATTCCTAACCCTGATTCTAATCCTAAACCAACCCGAATCCTATTCCTTAGCCTTAATCCTAACCTCCATCCTACCATAATCCTACACTACACTTCCACTCACAGTTCTCGGGGCTGGGATCTTGTGCTCTCTAAATAAAATATATACCCTGCATTCATGAGACTCGCGGTTTCATGAAAACATTTTAATGTGTTTTTTGCTTAACATCGCTGTGTAATGAAAATGTTGTGTAATTAATCTATCCATCAGTGAATTCATGGAACAACATACCACAGGAGGAGAATACAAAAAATCTTCCTAGGAAATGTAATCTTAGGGAAATTATTAGATTCCGCTTAGCTGCCAATTTCGGCCTGGTTTATTTTTATGTTGAAAAACAACAAAACTACAACAAGAAGTAGAGGTTAAAAATAGTGTTAGAACGTGTATTTGCACGTTTTTTGCAGGGAAAAACACAATGACAATAAACCTTTAAGAACACCCAAACATTGGTAAATAAATCCCCCAAACCGTGGGGAATGAGGTATAAAAAAAGTATTTGAAAGAAATTGGAACATGGCCAATTCTTGTTTTAGTTGGGTCCTCTAGAAACTGTTTTCTGAGCCTGCTTGCTAACCCAAACATCGTTCAAGGTTTTGGTGTATCCATGACTTCTGAATAATGATATGGCCTTGTTGATTGACGTGTAGCCTAACCACTCACAACAGTTGAGAACAGAATTTCACTGTTCATTAGAATGTTTTAGATGATGTTCAACAAATGCCAGATTGGCCAATCAGGCCAACGCTTATTGATTGATTAGGCTTCCATGCATGCCAACCAGTCACAGGGCTTGGTATGAACTGAACAGTCAGAATCTCCTTCCTCTCAAGATTTGGAAATCTGTTGATTTATCGATTGGTTAGGTAAGCATAAAACATGTGTAATATGTCTCTCAATGGAAATGGACATGGCACTATAAATCCATTAAAATTGCCACGTAATGACTGTGTGTGTTACTGTGATTGTGTGTGTGTGTGTGTGTGTGTGTGTGTGTGTGTGTGTGTGTGTGTGTGTGTGGGGGGGGGGTGGTGGTGGGGGGAGGTTACAGGGTGCCTTCCAATGTACTTGATCAGCAGGGTTATGCAATAGAAATCCTAATTTCCAGTGTGAAACCCATTTTAAGAGATGAAACTGCTTTTAACGACTCTGGCGAAATTACTGATACTGCCCAGGTTCCAATAGTTGTAAAAGCCTGATGACCTTTACTCTTGCCACTTCCAGGCCTAATGATTCATGGAGGGCTAAGTGGGCCGCCGTAAAACTTTAGGCCCATGCCAGAGATGATTGAAACTTTACGTACAAGTTCAGAGCGACTGGGTAAGCAGAGGAGAGTGTCCGGCGTTGGGAGAAGCGGAGGATGCTGCTCCGCGGTCCGGAGAGAAATATGGTTTATTAACGTAAGTGTAGAGTAAAGAGGGACATGATGTCATGTCCCACATCAGGTGATGATACTACAGAGGGAGGGAAGGTCTACCAACCCATATATTCAAATTTATTGTCTTCAAATGTTCTAGCTAGGGTCCTAGCTTCGCAAGCACATACACATACACACAAACGCACACACACACATGCACGCACGCGGGCGCACACATACACACACACACACACACACACGTCAAGTTGTCAGTTGACAGTGTTGTTTGACGTTCTAAAACCAGCTGAATCTAAACGCCAACAGTTTTATTCATTTGTAAACCTAGATACTTTTATGAGTCAAAAGAGCTGAACCGTCTGGGATCACAACACCAAGCCTAGTGTCCAGCCTTTTGCTGGACATCATGTGTTGAATGCCATAGAACCGTGGTGCAAAGAGAGCTAACAACAGCTGTGTGAAATGCAGCCAGTGTCTATGTGTGGTTTTTGAAAAACGTACGTATCTACGTATGGTTTTTGAAAGCCAAATACCTTTACTTCTGATTTGACATTTTAGAACTTTAAAATATCAATGAAGGCTATAACATCCTTGAGTACGTGCATGAGGGCAACTCACTGCTGAATCCGATTGATAAACATATTCACCCTCTCATGTAACTTCATTTTCTATGGATTATGTGTCATCATTAGTAACACCCAGATAATTTAAACTGTAAGAATTATTCAAATCAACTGCAAAATCAATAGCAGGAAGTACATTTATGAGGGTTCCTTAGGGCAAAAACTATTCAGGCAATGCCTCACAAAACTCACTTGTGTTGTAAATGTTTTAAAATATTATTCCCTTCCTAGGGCCCCAACTTTTTCAAAAGGAATATTGTCAATCTTCTCTTTGAAAGGTCAACCTATCATACATGTTGATTATTAAAGAATGTGACCAGACTGTGACGGAAGGGTATCATTTAGGTAATGCATATTGATCTCATACACACACGCACGGGCACACACACACACACACACACACACACACACACACACACACACACACACACACACTTAAACACACACACACACACACACACACACATATATATTCACCTACACTGCACACACACATATACACACGCACACACACACACACACACACACACACACACACACACACAGTCACACATATGCAGGCATGCACCTACACTGCACACACACACACACACACACACACACACAAACACAAACACGTTTACACACAGAAGCAACAAACTTCAATGGAACTCAAGCTCTTTAAGCTGGAAGATGTGATAGTATTGAATACAGAAATAATACACCAACATAACTTTAAATGATTGCATTTTACAAACCACCATTACAACCCTTTCGTCAATACAGAACAGTACATTACAATAGATGGTCTTCCCTGGGAGTTTACAGCACCTCTGGGTATATTTAAGTAGGAGTCCTAATACTGTAACGTTATTCTCTCTCTTACCGTCCTCTGTTCTGTTTGTCTGTTTACACGCACAACCTGTTGACCTGCAGTCACAATCTATCTTTCTCTCTCTCTATCTCTATCTCTCTATTCTCTCTCTCTATCTCTCGTTCTGGGCTTGTTCTCGTTGTATTTAATATAGTAAAACAATGTTTTCCCTTGGTGGAATATACTTTACATTGGATCATTTGGACACCTTTGGATAAATGTTAAAATGCCTGGTCTTAAGCAGTGAAGAAGTGCTTGAATTCAGGCAACCAAGTCAATAGAACTCATCGATTATTCATTTACCTTGACATTTTAATGGCAGCGGATTCAATGACTCACAGGAACACAGGAATTCAACCATGGTGATAATTGTGCTACCAAATCATTATGGATTAATAAGCCTGCAGTCTCAACCCCGCTCTCCAGACTGTTCCGAGAAACATTTAGAATACAACATAATGATTTGATTAGCCCCCAGGAAAACACAACACGCAAATCTATGACATGTCTTTCCCTCTAGATAAGTAATAGCGCTCATTTCGCATCATTTCCTGTAGTGTAGTGAGTGCCAACAAGTTGCATTCGCAATACAAACAATCCCATATCTCAGTCGGCTTGGACTTGAGTCAAACAGCGTTTGTGTGGATACCCAGTCTCCACTTATGTGCAGACGATCGTTCACCATATTAGATGAGTCCCTGGTAATGGGGAAGTCTGCCACCATCGCAGAAAGCTTTCCCCATGACTGCGTCCTCTAATTGTTTTTGTTGTTCGATATGGCACTGCTCAAAATAAGTTTGTTCCTCCTTAGATGAACTTAATCACAAACTGTCATGACGGCATGAGGTGTGCAGCGATCGTCCTGACGACGAGATGGCTCTGTGTGAAAAAGTTATCGTCAAGGTGACAAGGTGATGGAGAGAGAAAAGCGATTTTAACAGAGATTACCCATTCCACATTTGAAATTGAGCGAGTCATGAATTGGCTGTAGAGATCAAATGGACATTATTTTTTTGGAGGGATTGCAGTGTAATTTAATATTTTAGAGTTAAGACTAAAATGTCTCATCTCATCGTGTTGTGTCGTCCCGTGTTCAGGTTCAGGCAATTTCTATTATCTGAGGGGTAGAAAAAGTAATGACTGATACTTTTGTTTCCACAATGAAATCTCTGCAATATTTATGCATTCCCCTGAATCTTTTAGACTGAACACACACCAAAAAAGTGACCCTTTACCCTTTTAGAGAGAAAGACATACTTCAGCTCAATTCAAATCAAGTTTATTAGAGCGTAACAAAAGCAACTGTAGTTCACCAAACAGTGGTCACACAGTGAAAGAGACAACGTATCAGAGACAATGAATAACATATGGGTACATAGAAGTCCGAACAAGGCAACAACAAGTTCACAACAGATGTCACAAACGGCGCACACAAAGTAACAAGTCTCAACTAAAATAAGCATAACTCGTCTCTGAGAAGTTCTCATCCTCTGATTTGGTATACAGTTGTATTTAGTTTCAGATTTTATTTTTATCTCTAGAAAAATTGACCGGTGGCCCCTAGCTGGCCACGGGCACGCACACACACCTCTACCCATAAACAGTCAGGAGGATTTATGGCCTTTTGCCAGTAAACTATACTGGCCTGGCTTGACTTATACTGACCGTGCTCAGCAGCCCAGCGGCTGGGCTTTAAGTCTCCATTCCATTACTTGAAAGTATGTCTCTAACTTTGTTGCTGACGTCTTGAGTCAATGACACATCAACTATCAACTAAGTATAATATCATTGATTGGTTCAAGAGACATTTCATGTACGTGGGTTGTCTCAATCAGATGAAACACAATTATATACACCATAATTAATTCTGTTTGATATTCTGTCTTTTTTGCTTTTCACTAACAAAAGCTCATTGGGAGCCGATTTATTTGAACACATTTATTTTTTACACATTGGACCATGTTTGACACATTTTTCCCAAGTGCCACATGATATTACACAAAAACCCTTGTTGAATACCAATATCCGGACTAGTTAAAAGTACAAACAAATAGCAAGGAATCGAGCTGTTGAGAACCTCTGCGTCACGATGATGCGTTGCATGAGAACCCTCTGTTATTGTATTTTTCATGGGTGTATATTCCTACAATCTGAGAGACCACTCGCTCCGAGCAACAAGTGGGGCTGACGTCACCCCAGCCCGCTCGGGGGCGGGTCAGTCTCGCTGTGGCGCCACTCCGGAGACGGTCCGGCCACGACTGTGTGGGCATAAAAAAATAAGCAATACATTTCCATGAAAATAGGTGAATAACTGCACACATATAAGTGGCGAACAAGGCTTTGCTCCGCTTCAACTAAAGATGAAATAGGGCTTTCAGCTTGTTTAGATTTGAGAGCAGTGTCTATAAAAGGTTGTACTTTATCATTATCTGAGAGCAGTGCAATGCTATGGTATGTATGCTGAGGCAGAGCTATATCCAGGCTTAACTTTATCAATGCGATAAATACATTTTATATATAAATTCTATATTGCTTTAAGAATGCTTGGGAGAATCTTAACAATTACATAAATGTGGGCAATGTGCTGTAGCAAGCGAGGAATTTATATCTTTAATTCATTGAATATCATTCGTTAAACCCGCCAAGAGCAGCATTCTTCATTTCATTTTGTGTTGCTCGTTCTGGTTATGTTGTTTTTATAGTCGTGTATCTATTTGTTATTGCTGAGACAGTAATATCTGACTAGACACCTGTGTTTGATGATTTGGTAATTTACCAGTAATTGGTGCCATGAATTGTCTAGTTTTTGTCATACATTGAAATTCAATTTAAGCACTGATTTGCACTGACAAAGAAAACCGAGATTTCCTGGCAGGGAGATTCTTTTAAAACTACTCTCTTGCCACTGTTGTCAATTATGCAGATGCTTGCGGTGGTCACAAAGAGAACACAGTTGAGTTCATATTCTTAAGAATAATATGGTTATTATTGTGATGTTCATGAAACCCAGAGCAGAGATATGAACAGAGTTTTAAAGGAAATTATTCACTTCAGAAGATTTAGTGTGCATCTGTTGCATTTAGTAGATTTTCCAAAGTCTCCTCTGTTCCCCAGCAGCTCAAAGCAACCAGGGTAGAGACTGGATGTTGTACCTGACTGTGTGGGATTCAATCTAATTGGCTGCATGGATGGTTGGATAAATGAATAGAGACTTGCAGCATGCTAAATACCCTTAAACTTATGTAAATTACACATTTATCCAATGTAGTCCAAGGCAAATTATCTTCCAAGTGTGATTAATGGAATCTGTCAAAGACAACAAAATAAAAAAATCTATTCCGCTGCCGAAGGTAAATATTCAGGCCAAATTATGGGGGGGGGGCTGGGGGTTGCGTCCACAGATCAAATTCCAAATAATTTCTTCTTCTTACTAGCAGTGTAGTACTGTAGCACAGCACTCACTGCTACATCCTACACATTACGACAATACCTGACTACAGTTTTGTGGGTAGGTAGTCTGACGCCCAGACAAAGGCTTCTGTTGAGGTAGATCGAGTGGTGTGTGTGTGTGTGTGCGTGCGTTACGAGTTTTGCAGACAAATCCATGTTAGCTGAAATTGTGTATAAGAAAACATGATGGGTCAGTTTAGTAGAGATACATACGTACATACTATCTGTACATATGGTGTGTATTTGATGGTGGTGGTATTGATAGTGGTGGTTGTGGTGGTGCCGTTTATTGGGGGTAGTGTTGGTTAGTATTGGTGGTGATAGTGGAGGTAGTGGTGTTTTGGTGGTGTTGTCGTTGATGGTGTAGTAGTGGTGTTTACTAGTGGAGGTTGTAGGAGTGTTGGTGGTGGGGGAGGTTGTGGTGGAGGTAGTAGTAGAGGTGCAGGGGGTGCTAATGGTTGTATTTAAATATTTTTTTGGGTGGTGGTGGAGGTGATGGCGGTGGTGGTGGTTACAGTGGTGGAAGTGTTGATTGTGGTGTTGGTGGTGGTTATAGTGGTGTTTTGCTGGAGATGCTAGGATTTATTGTAGTATTGGTGTTTTGGTGGGGGTGCCGTTGATAGGAGTGCCGGTGGTGGTGTCACAGGGGAATAGCTACGCTACCCTAGGTAACTCTGCTGCACAATACAGAGCAGCAAACTCTTAACAGCCGGCTAACACCTGAACCCTCCCACACCTTCCTCCTGGCTTGTGCAGTATGCCAATGGAAGGCCTCCCCTCACCAGGCAACTTTGTGGTTGCATTGCTTCAGCGGCAGCAGCATGCCCGTTGCTTTGGTGACCTTGACCCTACTCTGTCTCTTTTAGAGGAGGTGTAGAAGTGTTGCTGCAGTCCAATGCACAACCATGGTGGATTTGAGGCCATCACTGGTAGACCGACGTCATACTGTGCGACAAGTCTCTGGAAATACGTTTTTCTTTGCTTGTTTAAATGTACCATGTGCAGGGCTTCATAGCACTCAAACTTTAGCATATTTCTAGTTTGTTTGCATTTGAATTTGTCGTATAGAAGTGTCCTATTCCTGGGATCAAGCCTCTCATGTTTACAATGTACTCATTTAGTAGACGTTTTCATTCAAAGCGCCTGACAGTTAATTCAGTCACATGTAATTAATGAGCAGCTCATTAGGGGTTACAACATCATGCTCAACGATGCCTACGGGCAAGCTACAAAGATTGAAGATCAAACCAGGAACTTTCCGGCTGGTTCCCTATGCACCCTGGCTACCGCACTATCCTGCCCCTGTCCTGTCTGCTGGTGTCCCCCTAAGGTGTGAATCATTTTAGGTTAATGGTTTCATCGTACATATCTGGACTTAGCTGATTACTTCATAATGTGTGTGTTTGTGTGTTTGAGTAATGTGGCGCGTCATCGCCGTGGTTACACACGATAATTCATTAAATGTGTCTTGGCCAATTAGCTGTAGTGTTTCTGTCTCTTTAGGCATGGAGGTAGTGATACCTATGTTAATTTTCCTATCTTAATAATTGTTTAATGAGTTATCATAAATGGTGTGAGTTATCAAAAAGTTTGGGATTATTGTGCTCTCCACTCAAATAATTTTATATTATACCACCAAGCATTGTTAAATGACGGACACCTGCCTTTTAACATTTCCGAATCAATGCACTAAAACGACAACATTAAAAACAACGGTGAAATACAACGGTGAAATGCGACATATCTACAAGATGTTTCCTTATCAACGCAAAAAAAACTCGCTAAAAGCACTGTGGAAAAATATAACACTTTCAGCTGATTATATGTCGATAAAAAGAACAATAAAGTTCTTGATGAAACTAATCGTCTGTACTCGTGGCTCAAGCCGAATAAACAACGTGTGGTCCCGTTATCATAGGGTAATGTACGACGGGTTGGATGATGTGGCTGAGGGGAAGCCCAAGTGGTCTACCACAATAACTACGTTATGCAGGACCCCCCTGGGGTTGTTTAATCCTAACCAATCACATCCTTCGACCTGTAAAATAAAATGAACAGCAGTCCCAGTTCAGCATATTTCTGCCTGATGTTAAGGAGTAGAGCATGTGCAAGCTAGCTGTACGCTGCCTGCAGCCTTCCTATCAATAATCAATAAAAGCGGGGAAAGATGAACGCAACAAGACGCCCACAGTTCTGTCACTGTTACGGTGCCGCCAGTCTCAACAAATTGGACAGTCAATCTATGCACCGTGTCTCAGGCAACCGCGATGACTCGGCAGGGACAAATGGCTTCATGTAGATTAGTTCCAGAAAAGTGGTTCCATCACACGTCCATAAACATTGTGGAGAAAATCAGACACCCTCATTCAGACTAGGGGAACAAGGAGACCTTGGGGAGAAGGAAAGTAGCACAGAAAATAACACATTTATGATGAAAATGACTTTGTATTCCACCCAGGCCCATTCGAACAAAGAGTGTGTGTGTGTGTGTGTGTGTGTGTGTGTGTGTGTGTGTGTGTGTGTGTGGATGACTCTCTCTGAGTCTCTTGGGACTCAGAGAGAGTCATCCACACATACAAAGATGGACTCACTGTGTTGAAGGCCAAGAACCTCCAACATATTACCTCCATCTTACTGTGCAGTATCTACCCTCCTCCTAGGGCCATACAATAGCTCCACCCCACTACGACAGCATATGGCCACCACCCCTCTATATCAACCCTCCTACACAGGGCCATGCAATAGCTCCACCCCACTACGACAGCATATGTCCACTGCACCACAATACTACACACTGAACACACATGTCCTCTCCCTCCAGCTTGCAGCGGGGGAATGTGCATCATTTCAATTATTAACTCTCTATCAAACATCGGTGGCATTAGCGAGTCATTGTGCTGCCAGGGCTGCAACCCGCGTGCCCCGTTGCAGCGCCTCTGAAAGCCCTCCACGGCGCTTTGGCAGACGCCTGCTATATTATTGCCCCCCTCACTGTTAATTGCACAAAGACAGGGGGCCTAATTAGCAAAGCGGCTTCTTTTATCGCCTGTAAGTGGCTATCTTTAATACATATCATTGTCAAGAGCCAAAACCGTTCATTCTTCTCCATTATATTCCCTTTAGTATGAAACAAATTGTAAGTATGCCCCCGTTTTACCTTTGCAAGTTAAACCAAACGACAAACGACTACTTTTGCTGCAAGAGAGGGAAATAACGAGTTAAATTGTATCTTCGCAAAATTGACGGTTGTATGTTGCTGAATCATACTCATAATCATAAAAAAAGTAAATAATAGTATATATCTATCATAATTAGGATATTATATTATATAGTATACCTCATCTTTAGAAATGCCATCAGAATATTCCAGTATTTGATTCCAAGTATTGTTTTCACAACTTTGGCTCAGTAGCGCACCCAAAGAGCCTGCTGAGCTGCCACTAGGTGAACAGAAAATAAAATTAAGCGGGGAAAGTGTAGAATAACCCTGTTCCTGCCCTTAAAATATTATAACATCGTATAAAAGAAGAAGAATAAAACCTTACGAGTATTTCCCCAGATCCTGAATAAAAACGGGCTGAAAAAACTCAGGCGCCCCAAATGGCGCCTGAGAATTGTTGAATGCAACCAAAAGGGACATTTTCCAACGGACAAGAAACTCCAGCACTATATTAATATTGCTAAGAGCAACATTGTCCCGCGTAGCGGCCCGGGCCCAAAGGAGAAGGGACACAGTTGTAAAATGTGCACCATTTCCCTGAAACTATTTTAAATGCATTACCATCATTAGAGGTTTAATGGGTTTATGTCACCTTGTAAAAGTGATCCCATATATATGGCACTTGTGTCCCAGGGGATTAATATAAACTCGTATTATCCTTCAGCGCTGCTATAGGTTATCTCCTTATCTCCTTAAGCCTTTGTGCCTTTTCTAAGGGCTCTTTTATTTCCTCGCCTTTTGTTTTAATTATCTTCTCTCCTTTTGATATCCCCGGCATCGCACACCAACAGTGTCAAATGCTGTCACTGTTCTTGCATCACACATTGTGCTGGGAAATGTAAAGGGGTCCCAGCAGGGATGAGCTGTGTGTCCTGCAGGCCATGCCGCTGTTCTTCCTGTCGGTGCCCTGCTTCCTCCCAATCTCCCCCCTCCCCCTCCCCCTCCCCCTCCCTCTCCCTCGTTTCCCCCTTCCCTATCTCCCCCTCCCTCCACCCCCCCCATCTCCCTTTTTCCTGTTCCTCCCTCCCCCGACCCTCCCCCCTCGCCCTCTCCCGCCTCTCCCCCGTCCACCCCCTCCACCCCCATCTCCTCCTCCCCCCTCTCCCCCCATGCCGTGCCGCCTGCATCATGCACTATGCATCGTGCATCATTCATCATGCATCAGGCCTCATGCGCGGTAGATCCACCTCTGAGAGGAACCAGCGCTGGAATCTGGGTGTTTATTTATCCAGTCAGGTTTTAACCTCGAGCGATCGATCGCTTACCCCCCTTTGCGACATCAAAGGCTGTGCGCAGTGTGCGTTGGATATTGAGTGAGTGTGAATACTTCTATCATACTTCTATCTGCCCCCCCCCCCCCCTGCCCCTCCCACCCCCGCATCTCAAACGATGTCGGAGCCTATTTAGGAAGCGTAGCAACGTCCTTGTGGTGGAATAAAAGCATAAACGATCTATCAATGCTGCAACTGCATCAGTTCACACTGAACATATTTTATGTTCACCACATATTTGGTGTACAGTGTTTATTTAATTATTCTCACTGTGTATTCAATGCCAAAGGATTCGGTCATGTTGCTCCTCACCACATCCAGTTGTCTTTGGAATTGGAGGTCGGGAGGCTCTTTTTCAACGCAGGATTCCTTTGGAGTTGCTCCAATTTGGATTGTTTGCTTTGTTCATTCCGAGCCTCATAAGTCACCTTGGATAAAGGAAGGCTGATTCCTGGGTCCCCTAGAAGAAACACCCCCTTCTCACAGCAATAGAGGACCAGCCCATCCATTCAGGAATAGGAACACAACAAGGTTACCACCACAACCAGGTGCCCTCGTCACAGCCTACAACCAGAGCCTACTCTTCAGGCGGGTAGGAGGGAGCCACTCAAGCCCAACCGACCACCAGAGAAGCAAAACATAAGACAAACTCTGTCCTCCTCTCAGTGGCCTCCATAAGTCTCTTCCTTCCTGACAGATCCTTCACACCTGCAGGAGATTAATCCACAGGGGCCCGGAGGGTTGGGAAAAGATTCCCAGAGGAACATCCCCAGAAACCTGCATATCCTCCATCACAAGGACTCCAGGGGCCCCTCTCCAGGGAGTGGGGGGAGGGTCCCAGCTGGGACCTGATGCACCAATCCACCATAGGTCTGTCTGTATATAAATAGCCAAGATAAAACCGAGGGGAATGAATAAGGAAAAGAGATATAACACTGTGTTTCCGGAGAACATTAAATTAACCTTCTGTGGCTGTTGTTATTTTATTTCTGTAGTAGCATTTGCAGCAATCCTGACTATTCAATAGTCTTTCCCAGAGCGCTCTCACACATAACCCCCCCTTTTACTCACTATCAACCCCGCGAGCTGAAACTATATCCGACAACAGAGTGAAGATGATACAACAACAGTTTGTTTCTGTCGACGCAGCAGCCGGGCAATTTATCATATTCATTTGGTGGAGCAGAGTCAGTCTCCCGACGTGGTGGAGTAGGTGAGCGGATGACACGAACACATACCACCCTAATGCATCATCCTGAAGCCACATAGCCGCCACAGCCGAGCAGATCGCCGACCACGGCCACGGCCACTGGGGGGCGCTGCTCCGAAATAACCCCACCAGCACTGGGGGGCGACCCCACAGAGTCGCTGAGGAGGGAGCCAGGTTATTGTGGCGGTGGTGGTAGTGAGGAGGATGATAATGATGATTGTCAGTAGTAGTAGTTGTTATAGAGGTAGTAGTTGTAGGTGTAGTAGAAGTGGGAGTAATATGACGGTGAGTATGTTGATGATAGGGATGATGACGAGGAGTAGTACGATTAGTCATACTAGTAGTAGCACTAGTATTTGCAATAGCAGTAGTAGTAGTAGTTTTAGTAATAGTAGAAGTAGCACTAGTATTTGCAGTAGATGTAATAGTAGTACAAGCGGTAGTCTTATTAGTAATGTAATCAGTGGTGTTATCAGTATAGGTATGACAATTATTATTGATTGCATTGTTGTTGTGGATATTGCTGTTGGTGAAAAGGTTTTCTTCCCTTTATTTCCCCAAAGAGCCCAACGAAGCAGGTGTTTGATGTATCAACGGTACCATATACAATTAAAATCAAATAGGAAGTGTCAAGACCGAACGACACCATAAACAACGACGCATTTGATTGGTGGATTCCGAGGACACCATCAGGACATTATACTGCCGCACAGTGTAATGTTTTCTTCCCTCGTAACACAGTGCTGCTACACACGCTACAGCGCTAGCTCCAGGTCTGTCTGGAAGTCTCCGGCACAATAGAAATGATTGATCTCCCTCCATGCGTCTAGATTGAGTGAAACTATTACACCGGCTGTCGTCAGTGGCACGGCCCATAGTCTCTGCCTGGGGTTCACAAAATCCATTTGCAATTTCCTCCATCCATTCAACTTCATCAATTTAATTAGCCCGGGTTGTTTTATTCAGATATATATGACATGTAGAACATATTCTGTTCCAATTCATTTCTTGAGAGCACTGTTGCGAGTGCAAGGGTGAAACAAATATTAGTTGTATTATCATTTATTTCATTTATTGTTATTATAGTGTGCGAGTGCAAGGGTGAAACAAATATTACTTGTATTATAATTTATTTCATTTATTGTTATTATAAGTGTCCTCCTCTGCGTCTGTGATTAAATGTGTGCGTGATTCAGTCAATTTGAGGTGATTCATAGAAAGACCTCATCCTTATCATGTACACCCAGTCCATGTTCCATGTCCCAATCCATCATACACACTCACAACCTCGGACACGCAAACTTGAAAATAGTCAAATGTGTACAACCCCTTGTTATTCTGCATGCAGTGAACACACACACTGGCCATAAAAACATGGGCCATAATTACATTGTCCAAGAATACATTTGCCTTGACCTAATTTCTAGGTCTCCAGTTCTAGGAACTGGTGGAAGTTTTTCTGCCCTGATCAAGAGGTTTACTGGAACCCCAGGGGGCGGGGCCATGGCCCTGCTTACGAGTAGCCATTTAAATGTTACAAATCGACACAGAGTAGTTAGTGTGTGTGCCCATGCTCATGTATGTGTGCTTATGTTTGTGTACATGTGTCAGCATGTGATTGTGTGTGCACGTCTATGTGTGTGTGTGTGTGTGTGTGTGTGTGTGTGTGTGTGTGTGTGTGTGTGTGTGGGTGTGTGTGTGTGTGTGTGTGTGTGCTCTTGTGCTTGTGCGTGTGTGTGTATGTGTGCGTGTGTATCTCAATGACCAATTTTTAAAGAGTCACCCTGCTTCTGACTCTGACTCTCTGACGCAGCTGACTCACTCCTGTGAGTTCAACCCCCCGGTCTACCTGCAGGCATCTTTGAGCAAGACAAGCCCCAGTTGATCATTCATGGAAAAAGAAAGAGGAATTAAAACTGCGCGCAGTGATGAACGGGACCTCGCGCCGGCTTGCGGCCGCGTCACGTGCCGTCCTAACATGTGTGCTGGCAAGATGTGCACATGTTAGGACGGCACGTGACGCAGCCGCAAGCCGGTACGAGGTCCCGTTCATCACTGCGCGCAGTTTTAAAAAAAATTCGCGCCGGCTTGCGGCCGCGTCACGTGCCGTCGTAACATGTGTGCTGGCAAGATGTGCACATGTTAGGACCGCACGTGACGCAGCCGCAAGCCGGCACGAGGTCCCGTTCATCACTGCGCGCAGTTTTAAAAAAGCGCGAATTTATGTAATCTGTAGAAGCAGAGGTGCCCTGTGGTGTCCTACTGATTGTTTTGACATTAACATGTAAGACCACATTTAACTGAATTACATGTTCATTAACCCTTCATCAATGATCCGATAAATTCCCTAGGAGGAGTTAGTTGAAATACAAGGCGAAAAAGTGAAAGAATTCCATTCAAAATGGCCAACTTTGACAGCACGCCACGGCCATGCCCTTCAACGTACAGTCACAAATAACACGGCGTTGGTTGAGCACCATGTTTTGACTGTACTGACCAATTTTGAAGCAGATCCGATAAATTCCCTAGGAGGAGTAAGTTTAATACAAGGCGACGGAATTCAAAAATGGCCAAATTTGACGGCATGCCACGGACACGCCCTTCAACGTACAGTCACAAATAGCACGATTTTGTTTCAGCACCACTTCATGACTGTACTGACCAATTTGGAAGCAGATCCGATAAATTCCCTAGGAGGAGTTAGTTCAAATACAAGGCAACGGAATTCAAAAATGGCCAACTTTGACGAGCGCCACGGACACGCCCTTCAACGTACAGTCACAAATAGCACGATTTTGGTTCAGCACCACTTCATGACTGTACTGACCAATTTTGAAGCAGATCCGATAAATTCCCTAGGAGGAGTTCATTCAAATACAAGGCAAAAAAGTGAAATAAATTCAAAATGGCCGCCGAGAGTGAAAATTAAAAATTAAAATAGCCGACTTCCTGTGGGGTTTGGAGCATGGGTCCAAGAGGCTTTTCTGTAGGTATTGGCACGTTATACGTGCCTACCGATTTTCATACATATTGGTGAAACGTGGCGCAGGGGCTGCTTTTTAAAGTTCCTGTAGGGGGCGCTACAAAAAATAGAAACACGAATTTTGGTATGCAAGAGGCCATGACTCTTAGCAGGAAACCGGTGGATTGCCCTCTCCGGGTAGGAAATGAGTCCTTAGCCCAAGTGAAGGAGTTTAAGTACCTCGGGGTCTTGTTCGCGAGTGAGGGTACGATGGAGCGTGAGATTGGCCGGAGAATCGGAGCAGCGGGGGCGGTATTGCGTTCGCTTTACCGCACTGTTGTGACGAAAAGAGAGCTGAGCCGCAAGGCAAAGCTCTCGATCTACCGGTCGATCTTCGTTCCTACCCTCACCTATGGTCATGAGGGGTGGGTGATGACCGAAAGGACGAGATCGCGGATACAAGCGGCCGAGATGAGTTTTCTCAGGAGGGTGGCTGGCTTCTCCCTTAGGGATAGGGTGAGAAGTTCAGTCATCCGGGAGGAACTCGGATTAGAGCCGCTGCTCCTTTGCTTAGAAAGGAGTCAGTTGAGGTGGTTCGGGCATCTGGTAAGGATGCCCACTGGACGCCTCCCTTGGGAGGTGTTCCAGGCACGACCAGTGGGGAGGAGACCCCGGGGAAGACCCAGGACTAGGTGGAGAGATTATATCTCAACACTGGCCTGGGAACGCCTCGGGATCCCCCCGTCAGAGCTGGTCAATGTGGCCCGGGAAAGGGAAGTCTGGGGCCCCCTGCTTGAGCTGCTGCCCCCGCGACCCGACCCCGGATAAGCGGACGACGATGAGGATGAGGAGGATGAGGAGGAATTTTGGTATGTGAGCTAGAGGCACCAGTTTACACGTGTCCTGTGAATTTCATATTCATAACTATTACGGTGTCCGCAGAGTGATCGACCCTCCTCTGGCGGCCATGTTGTTTTTTAAATCGACTTAATTTTTGGTGAGCAGTTAGAACTTTGGTACCTAACGGCCATTGAGTTGGTCCCGCTCAAATCAAACACTGCGTCTATGAACTGTGGCTATTTTAGTAACGGGCCACGCCCACTTCGATGCCACGCCCCATTTGAAAAATTGTTGACTTAGTCTTGTTCAGAATTTGATTATGAACAACTTTAGTAGAGAGGTCCAACACCATAGGAGTCCAATTAATGTAGATATGTGCAATTTACTATTTTTGGGGTGAAAAACACACCCCTTTTTGAACTCAATGGCTCATGGGTACTTTGAAATTTATCCTACAGACTAATCCTTATGTCAGATTGAAGATAATGGGCCATAGATGATATGTGCCAAAGGAATTTTGTCAAAGTCGAAAAACCTGGGATCCTTGGGGAATTTACTGTTTTTAACTAAATTCAAAATGGCGGGAAATCTGGCTACCGGAAGTGCTAAGTTAGTATCTGCAAATTTCTTCATTATGAGGATTTGCATATGTGTGCAAAGTTTCATGAGTTTAGGTCCAACCGGTGACGAGTTATGCTTGTGCAAACGTTGACATTTTGGCATAGTTGGTATAGCGCCACCTAGGGGCGAATGTGAATTTGAGGGCTAGAATATCAAATTTTTCACCAGTCCCGCAAAATGTGCCAAATAAAAATGAGTTTTCGAATATGTGCAGGGGGGGAAAAATGCAGTCGAAATCCTGGAAAATAATAAGAAGAAGAATCACGAGGGTTTCAATAGGGTCCTTGCCAAGTTTGGCTCGGTCCCTAATAATCTCTATAATAAGCAAAGTAGTTAAAAATAACATTGTTTTCACATAAAATGTATCTTTATTCTATTTTTAGTAATTAAGCTTTTGGCACCATTTTTCTGTCACATTTGTGACTTTGGAATTAGAACCCAAAGACTCTATACACTATACACTATACTAATATGTTTTGTCTTGTTTTGGTTCATGAAAATAAATGTTGACTTCATCATGAGGATCAGTCACAACCTCCTGTCAGGCAGGTTTTCAACACAAAAACAGACTTCTCTGTCTTCCATATGCCATGTTTAAAATGATGTCCACTGTACATAATGATGCAGTGTAAAAATGTAAATATATACCTTGTTAACTACAGGTATTATAACCAACAACAGTGAACTTGTTTCCCCTGTAGCAATTCATATTTAGCTTAATAGTTAAATATTGTGGAAGTAACTTTTTGCTATAATGGTATATCAACCTGGATACAAAAAACAACAAACAACAGCAGTTTCAGGAGCAGGGTATTGATCAAATTAAACATATGTTTGTATGAGATCTAATTGTTGTACAGGCTTCATAGGTCATCATTGGAATATGTTTAGGAGCACAAGCCAGATGCAGGCACCTGAAAGCTGTAGAGATGTACAATATGGACTCTTTGTTTGTGTTATGTTTAACAGGTTTTCACAGTTTGCACTACCTCAGCGAAACAATGTTGGTAGGTGTTTATGTATCAATATATCTAGTCTACTGTCTAGGTACCAATGTATCTAGTTATTATGTGTCTATGTATCAATATATCTAGTCTAGTTACTACATATCAATATATCGAGTTATTATGTGTCTGTGTATCAATATATCTATTCTATGTGTCAATGTGTCTATGAATCTAATCTATCTGTTTCTTCATATTGATCTATTCTATGTCTACATATTTTTGTTTATGGGCTATGAGTCCTTATGTATCTAGTCTGTGCCAAAGGAGTCAATGCTGCTAGTCGATGTGTGTCTACATACGGATGCTGTCTTTTTGTCTGCTTATCGATGAATCTTCTGTGTTACTACCTGTGGATCTATTCTATGTGTGTCTGCATATGTGTCTAGTCAAATTGTATGTCTCCATGTGGAGCAAGTGTATGTGTGTCTGCTTATCTATTTCTCTAGTCTGTGTGTGTGTGTGTGTACATATATATATACGTGTATGTATATATATATATATATATATATATATATATATATATATATATATACACACACACATATATACATATATATATATATACATAGTATAGCATGGTAGCTTTTTTAATGTGCTTGGTTGTGTATATATATATATATATATATATATACATATATATACACACACATATATACATATATATATATATATACATAGTATAGCATGGTCTGGCCTGGTAGCTTTTTTAATGTGCTTGGTTGTGTGCTTTTCCTTTGATTCCACCAACCCCAGGTGGGCGTTAAAAATATAAAGGCCTCTCCAACACAAACATCAAATCCGGTTCTCACCTAACATGGGAGGAATAGAGAAGCCATAAGTGTATTAGCTCACAGCAGTGGTATCAAGGGGCAGCGCCTGGGAATCTGATTTAAGAGCGAAACCCCCTTATTTAAATTGAATGGAGTTGAGTTGATGCAGGGAGGCATCAAGGTGATAGCAGCCGCAATAACACGCTGAGAAGCGCTTCTCTTCAGAGGAAAGGTGTAGTAGGCTTTGTGGCCACGTACCACGACTGAAGCCCTGTGAACTCCGGTCTGTCTATGTGTGTGCTTGTGTACATGTTTGTGTATGTGGGTGTGTGTGTGTGTGTGTGTGTGTGTGTGTGTGTGTGTGTGTGGACGGACTGCATGGGGCGATGCAGTCTTTATTGCTCTCTCCGCTGGAATACATCAAAGTCAAGCGGAGGCAAAGACGGCCCCAAGCGTGGGCCCCAAGTGCGGGCCCCTGCACGATAAACGATAAGACGGAGCTTCCATTAAGTCTGCCCGACTCACCGGGATTAGCGCAAAGAGCTCCTCTCCTTAAAACTGTTTACCGGGTTGGCTTTTGGTCCATCTTTTTCTCTTTTAAACGCCTCCCCTCTCCTTTTGTGCGTTTGCTCCCTCTCTCCCTTTTTCCACACGGTTTACCGATCGGCTGTAATCTTTTTTTCCACTCGTTCTTTTTTATTTAGGCTGGCTTTCTTTATAGATTTTGTGTAGCTGTAGGTTGCCGTCTTTGGCTTGGAGCGGGTATTTTAGTTATTGGAGATGCGTCGTTCTGAAGGCTGAACACATGGATCAGAACCAAGAGATAGGGGTTCACTTTTGAATTGGCTACAGCTCTTTGACCTTTCATTGATATGTTTATTTCCGCTCCAAATACTGCAAAGAATATTCTCAGTTTGAACTCACAAACTGAGTCCTGCAAGACAACCTACTTTGAGACTTTCATGTAGTACATTTAAACGTTATTGCAGTTTTTATGTCAGTGGAGATTAACTCTGGGGTCAGAGAGTGGATGCTTCACTATGTTTCTGAACTGACCACTGTCCACCTGATTATTTAAACTCTGGAACGATCTCGTCTACAACTCAGCTGGTTGGATCAATATAGTGGGCGGGTCTTTCTGAACCTGGATTTTCCGCTAACTTGCCAGATTGCTTGCATAATGTGATTGACACAAGTAAGCTGTGTTCCAGCATGGATATCCCCCTATGTTCCTGGTTTGCTGTGATCGCTGATGTTCAGGGGGTAATTGGTAACATCATTAATCTGAACATGTGAATATTGAACATTAAGCGACAACATTAAACGACAACACATACAAAATCCCATAACAAAAACTTTGAAAAGTAATGAATAATTATTCATAATTCATAAGAAACAACAATAATGGCAGCATTAGTATCTGTCATTATATGCACAATATCTATCATTAATCTGCCAATGTCCCTTGGTATGCTGGGAAAGATGATGTTTGTTTAGACAAACATAAACATTGGTGTAATCATTTGTATAATTGAGAGTTGCATATTATACTTGTGTTTCAAGTGGGGGTAATAGAATGATAAATTGCGTGTTTAGCTCGGCTTGCTATATGTTAAAGTTGACAGGAGTCATCATAGTCACAAAACAGGTGTGTCTCCCACTAGGAAGTAAAACAATGGTCCACACAAAAAATACAAAGAAAGAATTCAGAATGGTGGTTTACAATTGACTGTAGCCAGGATATGAATAATAACTTTCATCCACACTTTTCATTTTCTGTCCATATCTTGAACTTTAATGATTGTCATCTTCTTTCCCATCCTATCTCGAGGGTAGGACGCCTTGATCAAATAGACATCCGTCTGGGACAGCAGTCCCGCCGACCTTCAGTCATCCCACCCGGATTGGATGGTGAGGGTTACAGAAGGAGCCTACCCGCCGTCAGAGAGCCACCGAGAGGGCTCTTGTGCGGCCCTCTCACGGCAAGGTCCCTCTGACTTTATTTTGAGAACACCGATCACGTCATCGGACGTACAGACCGAGAGATGCTTCACTAAAAAGTGAATGAAGTATCCAAAAGTTATTAAGATAGACGGATATATAGACAGAAGGACAGACAGACGGATACTTCAGTATAAAGTGAATTAAGTATCCATCTAAAGTTCTTAAGTTAGAAAGTTATAGACGGAAGGACAGACAGACGGAAACTTCAGTAAAAAGTGAGTCAAGTATCCATTTAGGTTCTTAATATAGAAAGACGGACAGTCAGACAGACAGATACTTGAGTAAAAACTGAATGAAGTATCCATGAAGTCCCTAAGTTAGACGGACGGACAGACGAACAGATAGTTCAGTAACGGTTGTATCTAACACAAATTAAGCAGTCACAGAAGACCAAGATGACTTAGGAAGCGTCTCATCTTTAGGTTGAAAGCACAGCACCATTCTCCAAGTTAAGTAGCACAGATTGTAGCTCCTTAACAGAGCATGGCCTCATCAGTAGAAGACTAGAAGGTTAATGATAGCTTTCATAGAAGACCTATGGTCAACTACATTGGTAACCTTAAACCTTGAGTCATTGATCACAATGATTGGATTGATTGATCACTAATTGATCACGTTGAGGAATAATTGATGCATAAGCTCTGTTGTACTATATAAATATTGAACTACACATGGTTATACACACAAAGACACATAGACACCAATTACTGTGAGACATGTTTTGGAAAGGGCAGACCCTTAATAAAAGTAACACTTTTCTAAATATTAATGTCATATTCAACTACTACAACCCACACCATGTTGTTTGTGGAGAACGACCCATATTAAAGGTCTAATACTCTTCCTCACACAGCAGAGGAATCAGACAAACTCTGACTTCCTGCAGTGTGTTGTGACACGGCTTCTGCAGTAAGTACCCCCCCTCCACTTCCTCTCCTGTCCTCTAATGGAGGAGAATGAGAGCCGTTTAATCTGCTCCACTTACTATCCTTATACCCTTGACGCTGTAGCGTTAGCATCAGTCCACAAATGGGCTCTCCTCCTCCTGCTATCAAGCCCCGCTGGGCCGCGTTCACTCCATCTGGACCCGCCACCTCGGTAACTAACTCACGTTTTCTCTTCCCTCTGTTCCCGACGCTGAAGCCCAGAACACACGGCCGTGTCAGGACAAACACGTGATAATGTTTTGGTATTTTCCTCTACGAACCGAGGTAGGCAATACCGCCTCGCTACATTCTGCGTTCTTAGCTAACGATATGATGTCGATAAAAAATTTTGGGTCACGCTATAAATATGAACTGAACGTTCTGTTGACTGACTTGGGCATGGACAACATGTTTATCATATTAATAAAGCTAATCAGGTTTGCAAAGTTCTGTTATCTTATCATATTTAATCTTCTCTTTATCTTCTCTTATCCTCTCCCATCTCCCGCTAAGTGCAATAGCCTGCTGTTATCCAATTAGATGTTTCATTTATTTGTCCTTTCTTCTTTGACATGCAGAGGGGTTTGGAATCGTGCTGGGATGGACAGCTGTCCAATCCAATCACTGGTCTTGCTGGGTGTTCTGGCACGCAAACCCCTCTTTTATACAGTCGACCTGAAGCATTCACATAGGGTAACACGACAAATCTGCAAACAAAGTAATTCATGAATAAACTCAATCAAAATCAAAAATCGACATCTACATGAGTGACTTTGTCAATCATAGAAAAACAATGGCAAGCTTTGTTGTGGATATAGGCTGAATTTCCCCCCCCTCATTGCTCAGCCAATTAAAAGCCAGTAAAGACGTTGTCCATCTGGCTCGGTGGTTCACACGGTGACGCATACAGCCAGCACCTGCCCTACAGCTGCTCTTCCTCGTCTTAACGCACATAAACCACCTTTGTCACAAAACAAAATGGCGTGGTGCGAAGTGCTCTCAGCTCATAAAACAGATGAGACAATTAGAAGCAGTATGCTGAAGCTGGGAGTGAAGCGAGGCTTCTGTTGACAACGGTGACAGCGACTATTATGAACAGCATGGGATGTTAAGGTTATCACGTGTGGAATATAGAACAGTAGAAAAAACACACACACACACACACACACACATTGTATGGCTATGGCTATGGAGTACCTGAGCAATTGGAGAACAATTCCCTGATCTCTTTAGATGGATGGATACATATAAAGCATAGTATACAGCCCAAGAGTAGCAGCCCCAGCAGCCTCATTGTTCAACACTTCCTTGGAATTTGCTAATCTCTGATCTTTTTAATCGTAAAAGAAAATAGCAGAACCCTTTTAGGGGTTCTACATTCGGTGGTCAAGCAAATTCTCCTCTATGTGCCTTTCAAAGATGCTTGTTTTTTACAATTATCTTAAGCAATATGATCTAAATCCCTTTTCAGACACAGATCGAAACTACATTCCCTTCCAGTTGTAGTCTGTTTATTTTGATGTATTTTGATGCAACCTGCTGTGGATGCCACATTGATCGATACACATAACATAAGGCTTTTTCCTTTTTTGAATTATATAACTGAACAATAAGCTACGTCTTTGCACTTTTCAGTACTATAGTGGTGCTTTCATTGGACAATAGAATGAGTTTTCTAATCAGAATGTTCTGTCAAAACTGAGTAGAAGATTGAGGTTCTTTCAGAGACAAAACTGTTGGTTGTCTTTTTGAACAGTACATTATTCTTGAACTAAGCTCTCCCGCACACATACGCACACACAGGAATCGATGCGTTTGAATCATTGTAGAACTTACCTCTTTCCCCCATGCACACACAGTGGAATTAATGCTCGTAAAACCTTCTAGAACTGACGTGTAAGTAAGTTTGTGAAACATTCTACAACCAACCTCTTACCACCACACACACCAAGGAAGTAAGTGGATTTAAGTATTCTAGAACTTGCCCTGTCTCTCCGATATACAGAGAGGAAGTAATACGGTCAAAGAACTCCTGGATCTGGGAGAGTTGAGTCGGCTCCGTTGCCTGTGTCAAAAAGTTGAGAAATGTTCAACTTTTCCGGCAGTGACGGATCCGTCGGCCAATCAGATTGTGTTATGCAAATATACGCAAATACACTGTCCAATGAAATTGCCTTTGTAATACAACCCGGGAAAACACATGGATATGTCAAAAAGCCCCCATCTGTCAACGTTCGGAGGTAGTGTGAACGTGGCGTAACACATTAAAATGATTAAACTCAACCAACCCATTTGTATTCTTTGTTTACTCTCTGTATTTGGTTTACAATATTTTAGTTTGTTTTATTTCAATGTTTATTAATAAGTAAGTAATATGACTCATATCCACTGTGTTGCATAACGGTCCAATAATTAAAACACTTCACTCTCCTCACTTTCACTCTCTCCCCCACTCTGTTGCTCTTTCCTTTCTTCTCCTTCCTCCCCAGCTCTGTCTATCTCACCCTTTCTATCTCTTTATCTCTCTAACTAACTATGTCTCTCCCCCTTTCTGCCTCTCTCCACAAATCTGTCTATTTCCTGTTTTCTCTCTCTCTCTGTCTCTATGCCCCTTTCACTCTCTCTCTCTCTCTCTCTCTCTCCCACCCTGTCTAGCTTCTCCCCCTTTCACTCTCTCCCCTGCCCTCTCTCACTCTCTCTCCTTGTCTCTCTCTCTACCCCACCTTATCTCTCCCCCCTCCCCTCTGATAGTGTTGAGTAGATCAGGGGTTTTCAAACTTTGTGTGTGTGTGGACCACTATTTGTTGTCAAGTATTTTCACCGACCACCTCAATATACACATAATAAAATATCACACAGTCCTACCTGAATTACCTGCACCTCTTAATATGCCTACTAGCATTAAAATGAACTGGCCATAGCATCAGTACAACAGGCTTGTTAAAAGAAAGTTAACTGCACAACGGCTGCCACACATTTTATTTATTTATTTACTCAAGCGCCCGAGGCCATAATCAGTTTCCTTTGAACAACAGGCTAATTTCCATAGCAATTGAGTATTAAATCTATACATTAATAACAAATTTTACTGTACAGATTTTCCTGGTCGATTTCCTGGGGAATTTCCTGGTAAAAAAAAACGATTATTTAATATTTTATTTTGCTTTCCACGGACCACCTGCAGTACCTTCACGGACCACTGGTGGTCCGCGGACCACACTTGACTGGAGTAGATCATCACTTTAACCGCTGTGCTTCACCACCTGCTCTGAAAAGTGCTCGGATTGCCCCACCAAACACCGCCTTCGGGCTGGTGAGCCCGCCCGTGTTGGTCGGTTTTGGTTTGATGACATTCCTTGTAGTCAAACATGTAGAATTGGTGCTGGCCAACTTCATCCGACACAGCAATGGTCCAGGGACATTGGTTGGTGTTTGGGAAGCAAGCAAGTTCCAAAATGGGATCTATCCCCAGCTCCTGCTCCCTGTATCCACGCTAACCATACGTGGCTCAGGCCTGCAGCTCAGATAGCTGGACCTGCTTCCAGGCGCCCTGGTAGTGGTGGCAGTCATCACAGGAGTGCAGAAGGGGATGCATGTGCAGATCAAATGCCTTTACAAAGGGTTTGACCTCCAGTCGCTGTGAATCCTGCTGGAGGATTATGTCGCTCTCTATCTCTCGTTCTGCCTCCTTCTTACTCGCCCCCTTTCTCTGTCTCTGTCTCTCTCCCTTTCTTTCTCTTGCTCCTGTCTCTCTAACTCCCTCCCGCTCTCTCTAACCTCTCCTTCTATCCTACTGTCTCTCTCTTTCTTGCTCTCACTAAATGTATCTCTCTCCAAGTCCCTCTCTAAGTATCTCTCTCTCTCTAAGTATCTCTCTCCCCCTCTTTCTCTCTGAGTCCCTCACTCTCTAAAAATCTCTCTCTCTCTCTCTCTCTCTTTAAGTATCTCTCTCTCTCTCTCTAAGTATATATCTCCCTCTCTCTCTTCTTCTGTCTCTCTGTTGTCTACAAACTCAGTATGGTCTGGTTCTGGCAGGGCTGGGGCCACTGTCTGCCAAGACGAAATAATCCCTGTGTCCCATAATCCTCTATCATATAGAACATGTGTCATCTAAATACATTACATCACATATATATATAATATTATAATATAATATTAACATTATATTATAATAATAAAATATAATATATTATGATGAAATAATTTATTACAGATGACGATTGAATGGCCTTATCAAAACATCTCCACCATGTTTTATGATTGCTACTAGGCAACAGTGGAGGAAGTAGTGGACGTCATGGGAACACACACACACACACACACACACAGACACACAAATATATATTGATGATATTGCTAGATAATTCTGTGAAAAGCTTATTTCTCTCACTTGTGTATCCATATTCATAACATGTTCACACATTTTGGTTAAAATGCAAGCCCCACTGTTGCCTAGCAACGATAAAAAATTAAAAGTAGGACAACATTGGTTGTTTTTTTCAAGCGACGTAGTTGTTAAAATGAAATGCCAACTTTGGGGGAGGCACATATATAAAAAAGTAATAATAAGAAATTACATTGGTTTGGATCACGTTTGTAACTGGTTGGTTACTTCAACCATTGCAACAGAGTTTGGAAGCCAAGTCTGTGAAATTCAATCATTGGAGGGGAAAATGAGAGAATGCGAAGAGAATCACTGCCAAAATAAAAGTACTCCTTCCAAATCCAGACTTGAATTAACATTGAAATATGCTCATTGCATAATTAAGGTCTAAGGCCGTTTATGCAGAACCTGACGAGTGAAACGCAAGCCAGACACAGAGAACAATTCAACCTAAAAATAGTAGTATCACAATGAAAGATTGAGCATGATGATAGCCATACTAAAATGATGATTACTCACTTCACTCTTTATAAATATATGTCTTAGTTGGTAACACTACATAACTACACACATCAATCTCCCTGTAGGCTCCCTGTATGTGTAACTTTACATTTACATTTGTCTTTAAATTTGAGTTTTGATTTATGGCCTTTTTAGTGTTATAATATGGACTGTACCTAAAATCCTCAATGCTATTTCATGCTTTTTGATCATTAGTGTGGTAGTGTATAAGACAAATGTCTTATATCACTAATTCCTAGCATGCTTATTTACTTGGCTAATGAACAAATTTAGCTATTTAAGATTAAAACACAATGGGATTTCTAATGTACAACCCAGAATAATGTTTTAGTGGCAATCTCAAAGCTTTTTAAGTAAATAATTGTCTGTTCACCATCTATCGCCTAAAGATGTCACACAATTATGATTGAGCCTTAGCCTAGTCCTAACTAGACCTTTGTACTCATTTCATTCATACTGATGGTCTAGAACTGCTATAGAGACAAACGATTTCTCACTTGAAGGCGGGTGCTGTTGAAGTTTAAAACCTATTGGCTCTGCCCAGTGCCACTCCGGACTGCCTTAACCAATCGCTAACATTTGGTCATGACGTATTTCATGCTTAGCAAACTCCTTCACCACTAACGGAGCCAGCTGGAAAATTAAACTTTTCCCGAATCCCGTGGGAAGAAGCGCCACAACATCTTGACCACCAACAAAACTAAGCAAAGCCTGTTCCTGCTCCGGCTTTAATTTATCTATATTCGGCAGAGTTTCCAAAACAGACCGAATAGCTTTCTCCATGGTCTTCCTGCTGCTTCCTGGTATTCGTTTGACTACAACTGAAACTCACGCGTGAGCACTGTTCTCAGGCCGCGCCTCCTGTTCGCTGATTGGAGGGACAAAGTTGAGGGAAAAGAAATCGTTCGAACATACAGCACCCAACACCCAGACCTAGTACTGAAGTGAAATGAAAATTGAGCGGAAGTACGGAGGCGGGCGGAACCAGGCTAATTGAGCCTATGCCTCACTGATCAAAGCGCTTGCATTTGCAGTACTAAGAACTTTATGTAGGCAGAGTTTCATTCTTCAGGGTTAAACGTGTGAGTGGCGCATCAATGAAACTTAATAAATTTACTTGATAAATTTGCTTTCAGTTGAAATGGGGGTCAAAAGCAAGATGTGCTGAGCATTATAAATTATGCTCCTTTCAATCTCAGAACAATGTAAAATAATTGCATTAAGGATCTATATGTGATATAGGTAAATCCAAATTGCCATGCCTTTAATACTTAGCTTTTGATTTGTCGTTCCCTCATATTCAACTGTTTATAGTATAAATATGGGAAGTGATTATACTGCTTTCATTAAAATTATAAATAAATAATGGATTCTCCATGCTTTTATGAATCAATAGACTCAAAGTTAAGCTAAATCATCTGAGGTTAACCATGGCAACATTTCTTTAATGATTCATAATAAACACAACTCTGGAGATGTGTCTGCAAAAGTGTCTGTCGTCCTGAATCCAACCTTTTATGCAGAGAATAATTCAGAGACAGTCCACACAAAGTAAAACATATCCATTTATCTGCATACAATAATGCTCACTGGCACCAATGTGTCGATGACAAAAGAAAATCCCCCAATACTTGCAAGCTAATGACTTAATTTAACAATGCACTGCATTCAGTACAGACCCAGCATGACCTTGGACGTCAAGATAGCGACAGTACACGTTACGCATAATAAATAGATGCATTCAGATCACAACGCACAGAATCTTTATTCTATAAAGGTATCTTCCTCTTCTAAGGGAATCTTCCATCCATCAAGGAATATGTATTCTTTAAAAGGAACCTTGCTTCTATCAGGGCTTCTTTCTTCTTCTATCTTGTTAGCGAATCTTCCTTCTACAAAAGGAATCTTCTCCTCCAAAAGTCATCTTCGTGTTATTACAGAATCGTGCCCTTCTCTCTCTTTGCTCTCAATTTTTTTTTTTCTCTTACCTCGTTCCACCTCTCTGCCCTCCTGCATGATGACGGATATTGTTACCATAACAACCACAGAATCCTCTACAATCCTCTACCCTTCGCGACAATTAGAATTCAGCACTGTACCTCCCCGGTACCTCCTCCCCTAGTACGTCGCAGGGGCCTCGCACCGCACACCGGCGATGTGACGGCAGTGTCGCGCGCACTGTTTTTGAGTTCAACCTTCCAGGGTCGCCTGGAAGAAACGAGTGAGAGGGGGAGAGGCACCGTGTGTGACATTTAACTCTGTCAACAAAACCTGTCGTCATCCATCACGCGCACCGAACCTTCCCCATCTACCCTTATCCTTAAACCTGCGCAGACGGATGCATGAGGGCCCCAGCGCGGCTCTGAGTGTCTGCCGTCTCTGTTGATGGAAAACCATAGAAATTGTCTGTAGCCAAAGTCATGGCTCTGTGCCCAAACTAATCCAGTATAATGACACTTTCTTCACCCTCCCCTCCCTGCAGAGAGTAATGATCGCTGGCCCTGATTGCCGATCAATCTATACCTGGATTTCTCTCTCTCTCTCTCTCTCTGCCAGTCCCAACCAAAAGGCAGATGCCCAGAATGTTAACTTCTTCTAATCACGTCAACCAAACTCCCATCTTTCAAGAAAAATAGGCATTATCTTGATTTCATAAAATGTTTTGGCTGTTGCAAATGGAGGAGTGTGTCTGAGAGTAATGACGGCTGGCCGTGATTGTCGATCAATCCATACCTGGATCTCTCTCTCTCTCTTTCTCTCTCTCCCTCTCTATCCAATTCCAATCAAAAGGCAGATGCCCAGAATGTTAACTTCTTCTAATTACTTCAACCAAATGACCATCTTTCAAGAAAAATCGGCATTATCTTGATTTCATAAAATGTGTTGGCTGTCGCCAGTGGGGGAGCGTGCCTGGATTAAAAGCCCTGCTGGACCCAAGACTTCATCCTCAGTCTTAGCGTTTAGCTAGCAGGGATCAATGGAGTGCTCTATTTAATGAGCTTGGTTTGCTTTAGAGTCAAAAGAAAATAAGAACTGTGAAACTTGGTTACCAGCTCATTTGTAGGCCACATTATAATCTTGTCTGTTCGACATAAACAGCATTGTACGGATTCAATTAAATATTCATGTGGTGTTTCTAAACATTTTTATTCTATCTCTCACGAGTAGCGGAATAGCTTTGTGTGTGGGCGTTACTATCTTGTGTGCGTTAGCCAGAGATAGCTTATTATCTTGTTTACAGAACGGCTGTTTTTCGGCTTTCCCAGTACATGGAAAAGGGAAAAAAAGAGCGGGGACTGACAGTCAGGGAGTGTGGAGGAAAACATGTACATGTTGGAGTTTTTTTGGAACGTGCTTCACACCATCACAGCTGGCAGACAGCGATTTACACTGTTGTCTGTGTACCCACCTCCTCCATTACCCCTTCATGACTTCACGCCTAAGCGGCCCTGTGTCGGGAGACAAAGAGACCGGAAAAAACGTCTTTATAAAAACAGACACTTACAACCGCTAAGTAACCTAAACGCTCAGCACAGAGGCAGTCGGACCGCCTGTGAAGGGTCAGAAACATCAAAACATCAAAACGCATAAATAATCTGAAACCGCCCAGGCCCCTTGGAGTCGGAGTTATGCAGGAAATCCGTCTTTTGTTTTTATAATTGATGCTGTGATAGTCGCCACGTTGTGATAGAGGAATCCGGCATGTATTCGCCACTGTGCAGGGGATCAGTCTGTTGACTTTTTATTTTTACGTTCATTCCTGGCTCTCTGTTCCTTTTTATTTGTACAACAGAGATGGAAAGCTTTTGTTATGAAAATGTTAGACTAAAATATAATAAATAAGTGAACATGTGAGGGAAGACAATAGGTTTTTGTGCAAATGCCACTTTGAATCATCTCTGCTGAATGAAAATACTGAAGCAATCTTCTGCATCTGGCCGATTGCTGTGTACATACTGACGCGTGCGGTAATTGTTTGCAACAATTTCCCTGCTTGCTTCGTTATGCCACTAGAACATGGCTTCAACGTCACCGCACACAAATGACAACAATAAAACAACAAAATTGTCATTTTAGTTAAGACACAAAAAAGCGTGTGTTTTTTTCCGGGAACGTTTTAATAAGAAACCGTTTGTCCCAGAGTAGGAAACAAAGTAAGCAACACAAACCAAGTAGTCACCACGTTCCCCTCTGCCATGCGTCACCATGCAGCCCCCGGAGTGCTATAAATCATTATTTAGGTCCCATTAGGGACTACTGAGGAGAGAGGCTGAGTTTAGACTCACTGGAAACACCATTCCAAAGGTCATGTGCGCCTATCAGCGATGGGTGGGGGAGAGTCGGCGAGGAAGGGACAACAGAGCCATTAGCAAAAGTCTCCCTGGTTAGCTGAGTCAGGATTAGGACGCCAGAAAGACAAGAGGAAGACAAGCCCATCACCATGTGGGTTGGAATATCTGCTTGGCTCCAATGCAATCGCCAGGGGTATCTCGATTGAGTTGGCAATTCAGCAGCAAATCCGATCAATTAAAGGATCATTGTTCCACACTGGCAGTCATATGGAAACATCAAATTATCCAGCCAAGTATTTTGCCGCTATTACAGTGCGTCCCTCTCCAGAGCGATACGGTTCATCTGCTGACAGTGATGCAGATAAATGCCCCGAGAGCTAATTGGCTAATCAAGGGGAACGTGTTCTCCATGCTAAATGGTTTACATAAGGGCTAGGTCACACAAAAAACAACAAAAGTAATAACAAAAGTGGAACACATAATTTATATGGTACATTGAAATAGAAATACCATAGGAACACAGGCCTTAGGCAAACGCTTTCCAGTGAACATACAAAAGGTATACAAAGCACACTGTGTGACCGCAAGATGTTTCCTGCAATCATTGCATTTATGTGGTTAGTTCTTTAGTAGACACTTTAAACCAAAGCATCTTACACTGCATTTTCTTGGGACGTCAAGATAACAAAAGTATACGTTTTGCATAACTAAACAAACAAAGAATATTTTGTTCCATTAAGGACTCTTCCTTCCATGAAATGAATCTTCCATCTCTAAAGGAATCCTCATCCTCTGGTAAGATGTTTCCTGTAATGGTTTGCATTCATATCTAATGGTTATTTATTTAGCAGACACTTTTACCCAAAGCATCTTACACTGAATTCAGACGTCATTCATGAGCAGGTGAGTGTTTGGGTTTCTGGCTCAGAGTTTCCTAGAGCCGGCAGTCTGTGGACACTGGGGATCGAATCAGGTACATCGAACACCCATTACTAATACAATATCCTGATGCCCTGGTAAATGATATAAAAAACATTAGATTCGATTAAAAGACATTAGATTAAAAGAGATAGTTGCTTTGAAATATTACATAAACCTAACCCAATAAAGAAAGGCAGACAGGCAGAGATTTGTTATTACAGTAAATGCATGTTAAAACTATACTTCTATACTGCCTACTATAGGAAACACTATTTGTTCCCAAGATAACCTTTACGTGTGACATAGATTTATGCATCTTATATTTGCTGTGAAAATAAGCAAGCGTAGCATGTGTTCATTCCCACAACAAACCCCACTCTGTACATACACATTAACATTTATAACATAAGCTAGCTCTTCAGCCATGAAGAGCTAGCTTAGGCAATATGTCCATTCATTGTAGAATTAGTCCCTGATACGACATCTAAGCAACAGTGTCTGGGTGTTCAATCATGATAGGGTTAGGGTTAATATAAATACAGCGAGAAAGTGAGATCTATGGTGCTAATTTTAGGGCCACTCTTCGGAAAGAGGTTTCTCCGTAACACGCTGTATTGATTCAGATAGCAGGGAGCTGTCATGGATTACGAGGATTACTGCATGAGGCGCTTGCTAGCTACTGTAACAAAGAAAGCACACAGCTCAGCGCTGAGCCATCACTTTTCCCCACTCCTTTTTCCCCGCTCCTTAACCCTTCAATGATTCTGGAGCCGTGTCAAAAATAAAATTCTTCTTTACTCCACCTTCGCCGACCGCAAGATGGACAGCTAAACGGAACAAAAAGGCTTCCCCTGTCTGATTAACGCTGTCTTTCAAGGACAAAAAAAGTAACGGCTCTAAAAAAAACATGGCCTCCTGTTAGATCAAATCCCAACATTAGTGTAACGGTTGTCGTAGGTGGTTAAGTGGCTTTTAAAATGGATGAATCTAAAATAACTCGCCCACACTCTAATAAACAATTCCTACTGCAAGAAAGAACTTTGAAAGAATGAAACACATTTATTATTGTTACGTAGTTGTGTAATGTGACAATCCCTCTGGGATAGTATCCTGTTGGAAAAAGTAGATTCAAGTTTGATACACATGCTAATGAAACAGCCCCAAGTGGGTCGTGCTCACGGCATACACCCTGATGTGGAGCGAGCGACAGAGCAATGTTAATGTTCAGCTCTCCCTGGGATGTAGTCCTTCATTAACAACAGCAGGGGTCTGACAGAGGAACCCTTACTGGAGAACAGTGGGAGGAGATTTCCTATCAACAGCCATGTAGAGAAGTTTGGAGTCTCAACGTTCTCAAAAATATATATTTCTCAGAGTTACACAGACACACACACACACACACGTATATTTACATTTGAAAGAACTCCACATGTTGACGTTTTTTAAGGGCTTCCGTGTGCATATTGTGCACATGTATAAAACATTTCCAAATGTTGTTGCATTTATTCAAGGATCGCTGGGTCGACACACTGAAATTAAAAGTGCATCACATATGTGTGAACTCCATCACATTAGCGTGTGCATCCATGGCATGGAGCATGGCCATGTGAGCCTTCAGACTGCCCACCAATAGAGATGTGTTGATGTGTCTCTCTGTGACGTGACCTGGTGGTCCATGTTGGTGCCCAATCAGATATGTTGATACGGGGCCCGGAGCCATAGCCAGGGTCGGAAAAATAGTGCGGGAACAGTTGCAGTTGTAATGTTTCAGTTTTCTTGAGGTTCACGGCAAACACAAAGTAACACGTCTAAACTACTAGAATTTTCCAACCCCAGATTTTTTCATACAGTTTAGTATTTCGTTTCCACTTTTATTTGAAGCTATAAACCAGTGTCTTTGCCGTCCCCGCCCTTTCAGCGAGTGTCTGTCCGTATGGTGATGCACTTCTTTTACTGTAGAGTTCAGGATAGTATACTGACTATGGTTCTAGCCGATGTCCGTGATACCTACCTACCTTTTCCTTAATGACCTGGATTTGAATACACCATAAGCGGCTCGGGATAAAAGGGTCTACTGTTAAATCACTGAAAAGTTTGAGAACTTAAATATAAATTAAATAAAAACTGTACATATTGTTCTACCCTAAGGCAAAATGAAACTTCCTACAGCGAACAACCCACCCAAAAAGTTGACCTGTCGATCAATATCCCCCAAGTTTTAGTTTCTTTGGTTTTGTTCTAGCAGAGATCCCCCCCTTTTGGAACACTCACGTGGTCACTATTCTCGGCTATCTCAACTCGTTTGCCGTCGATACAGACAACCACGCTCACCCAAGTACAATTCATCAACTGTTCATTTGGAAAGATCCCGGACTGAGTTATCGGAGCCTTATTCTCTGGGCTGAAGTAGATAAATAACACACGTAACTGTCGAAGCATACCTTACATCCGTTCAGCTTACCGATTTTGTCCCCTTTTTTTTCTGGGGAAAGTGATTTATTGGAAAATCAATCAGAAGAAAATTAGTTGCAAATTGACCGAACATTTTCTTTCCCTTGTAGTTACCCTGTGGTTGCAGTAATTTGTCTTATTGACCTCGACATTATGAGCACATGATTCATTAAGTTCAGATTGGTTTCCAGACTCGGTCTGAGCATAATTTTTCAGTTGACTCGTTTATCAACGTCTGCTTAAATGACCTGTCGCCCCAAAGACACTGCAGCGCTTCTATCAGTATATTGGTCACTAACTGTCTACGGTCCCTGTTTACAGATTTACTGTGATAAGAAGCTGTTTCATAATGAAACACAGCTTCTTATCTCAGTAAATCTACACAGCTCCTTAACACACTAAATCTGTAACTTTCATCGTCTTGTTATTCATTCCTTTACACAATTCCGTCTGTATGTAGTGATGTTTATTTGCAAATCTATATATATTTCTATCTATCATTTTATCTATAGACAGATATCTATCTATCTATATGTGGTTCTATCTATATGTGTCATTATATCTATAAACTTCTAGAATTTCTTTCTGTTTGTCTTTCCTTTGTGCAATTTATCTTAGTTCTCTTCTTTCATATTTCAATGTCTTTCTTTATTTGGACTCCATGTGTGTGTACGAGCTGTGTGGCCTCCGGCTCCAGACCTGGGCGAGAGAGCTACATTCTGACTCGGCTGATCACTGTGGCCCCCGCATGCTGATCCAAGGCAACTGCAAGGGCCCCCCCTGGTAAGAACACACGTTTCCCATCTCAGGTACTTAGCAAAAACATACTTAAAGTAAGGATGGGCTCCCCTGACATCTCCATTTCAGATTCAAGTTAGAATAAAGTTGATGGTTAGTGCCGGATGATGGCTTGTGTCCCCAGGGAAATCTCCACTGCCGGGGTTGCGTCATTACCAGAACAACCCACCGCACGGGCCGCCCGAAACGGCTTTTACGTTTCACTTGAAACTCTCTGAATGTGCCGGAAGCAGAATGAAAGCTTTGGAGAGAGATGCATGCATAATGTATAATGGTTATTTTCAAAACCATTCCTGTTTCCAACGGTGAAGGCGAACTTCAAAGATAACTTTCTAATAATAATATAATATAATATTTCTTATCCACAATAAGGTTTCAATATTTAATGGGGAAATGAATGGATAATTATTCTGAAAAAGCACAAAATATTGTCCGCAACAAAGGACGTGCGTGTTTCTTTCCAAGCAAGCAGGTGAATTATTCCCATCAGTGCCTCCTAGTTGAAACAGGTCAGATTGACCGATTAAAAAAAAAAAGGTATGATCATGCTAAAAGTACCCTCCTCCTTTAAAAATATATGCACATATGAATATAAAATAAGACATTATTTTACAGATTTATATTAATTGACAGATGCTAATTACATGACATGTTTTCAAAGCTTGATAGGAATCTTGCATAAGTAAAGCATGGAAAGATCCACCCAGCAGTAGGTTGATGATGCTTTCTGAGAAGAGCCATCCCCCTTATTTAATATTAATCAGAATGCTAATGATGGGAGCCAAAGCACAACCACTGTAACCTGATTATTTCACACTGATGAAACCTATATGTGTGTGTTGGATTGCACTGCAGGCTGGGAAACTTGAATCAGCCTCCAAAGAGTTACAGTACATCTGAGTAATTACATGTGTGCTAAAGGTTAACCTCCTATTGAAGCAGTTAAACGTCTCTCTAATGTTGATGTTTAATGGCTATTCTAATAGCATGGCTCTCTGCAGTAATATATATTGTTTTGTTGGGAACAATTCTGGGTGGTAGAATTATCTCTATAACTCCACAGTACTTTGTCGTTTTCAAAACTATTTAAATACACATTTACATTGCAAATTGTACTTGTGTTGCCCTACCCTGCTATAATCTCGGCAGCACAGACATTGGATGATTGAAGAATGATTCTGTAGCCATACATCATGTTGATAAGTGAGTGTTAAAGTAAAGGATTGAGAGCTCTCAAGACTGTTTCTAACTTTCTAAGAGAATGTGGAGGTCCTCATTTGGCCTGCATGTGAATGGGGCTTCACTGTGGTTTGACAACGACAACACATAACATCTGAAAGCCTATTAAGACATAATGGTCTCTCTGTATTCCCACTCACTAGCTCCACAGAGCATCACCATCTAGATTTATGTCAATTAGTTTGCAGGGATTGAAAAAAGCCCAAATCAAATACAGTAAGTATGAGCAAATGAGAGACTCTGTGCAATGTGCTTTTCTAATTTTAGCTTGTCATGAATTGTGATTTAATGAGCGTAATTAATTCACTTGAATGATAATTATTTTGTCCATATTACACGCCACACATATGCATATATGCATTTGCTGTGTATCAGTTGGGAATAAAATAATTGCTAAATATATGCGTAATAGATTTATTTTTTCAATTATAGCTCCCCTTGTTTTTACTTGGCTTGGGAACATTGCAATTACAATTGCAGTGTATCAGCACGCTGTGAATGGCACACACGCATTGTTCCCTTGCAGTTATTAAGTACAGTTTAAGGCACTTGCCATTAAATACAAGCCAGGCTGCTTGCTCTCACTCTATCACCTGGGGCAATGAATGCTTAATCACACATTTTTTGTTTACCTCAATTTCAAGCAGAGAATTTCGCATATATGAATATATTAAGGCAATCAAGATCAATGAGTGCTGTATGTTTAGGACATGGACATCAATAATCAAGCTTTGGTATGGTTGAATGGTGTAATGTGAATCATATACAATACAATTCTCTATAATTAGTATAATAATTATGACCAATCACATTTGTAAACAACAATAAAAATAAATAGCCACCTAGATCATTGAGATTTTATTATGGAATCCATTATTGCCGTCTTGATTCATGCAGGATGGTCGCGAGCTTACTACATTGAGATTGTTCACCTGATATGTTGTCATATTCTACATCTCTAAAGTACAATTAGCAAATTTTCCCCTTAAGATCTGGAAGCAATGCCTTTGTTGATAATCCACAGACACACTATCGCCAAAGGAGACCGACTGTGTGTGATGATGTGTTGCTGTGAAAAGTCTTTTCTCTTTTGGCCATTGAAGCAGACAAGGCTGTTTGTGAGCGTGTAGAAACAGGGAAAGATTTATGGAGACTTTCTGTTACAAAATCAATTTGAGCTATATGTGCACACACCATTTGTTTTTGTTTTTACATTGACGCTTAGTCCTGTTCTACCTTTTCAATTTGATTAATTGCCCTGTATATTCAAGTTACACTTTTTCCCTTGCAAGCCCACATTTTGCGCCTGTGCCCTGAATTAGTCTGGCATTTTATGCTTGAATACCTTTGTGACATTTAGTTTAAGGAAATATCACGCTCTGTTGAATTGTCCAAGGCAAACCAAAAAACATCAATGAATATGAAATGTAATGAATATCAAAGACAAAAACATGGTCTACCCTCTGAAATCAATGTGATGGTGTGTATTTCATATAGACTTTGATTTCTCATCGCTATTGAATCTACAGTTTATTATACTACCTGCATACTTAAGTGAAGTCAATACCGTTTAAGAATGATAATGAGCTTTGAAAAACTAAAGATGAATGATGAATTTTATCATTATAATAGACTTGGCTGCAATTTCCTGGATACCTTTTCTAGGGTTATTGTTCTTAAGTCCTTGACAAGGGCAGGAATATGAACAGTTATTTCACTATTTTTCAACCTCTATTAAGTTTTGCTCAGGAGGTTGAACGGGTTACGGTGGGAAGCAGCCTCAGCTGGTTTGACCCGTCCGACCCACGGTACCTAAACAAACATAGCTTCCAAGTTAGCATTGATGTTCAAACAGGTGGGTGAGTATGGGGCATTCGTTGTAAAGCGTGTGAACAAAAGGATAGAGACCCCATTCGAAGTTGAAGGACTTCATTGCATAACTTTGGCAGGTGCCTGTAAGTGGTACCACTTGCTGAGAATTTATTTCTGCTTGCATTTTCTCTAAAGCGGTAACTCATGAAAATTCCTAATCCACACCAAAACAGTCCCGTAAGTGTAGCTGACACCTCCTACATAATGGTTTTGTAATTATAGCAGTTTACGAATAGTAAATTAATTTCCAATGCAACGCAGCATAAGTCTTGCAAAATTGCATACATGTAAATATTTGAAAACTAAACACGTGCCGCAAAAACCTACTTAAATGCATGCAGCAATCCTGACCTATGCAAGAAACTGTGATGTGCAGCACAAACCACTGCTAGCTAGCGTAAAAATCAAAATGTCAACTCTCTATGCAACCAGTATGTGTCGTGTTGTACACTTAAGTTAAACTGCCATGTTTTTCAACTTGTCAATTCACCCAAGCTCGGGCAGACTGCCTTTCTTTAATGTATCGTCTCCTTTTTCCCTGGCTGGGCACTTCAACTGAAGCATTTTCACCTTAGAGTTTCAATCATAGCATTCATATTTAGGGTCTGCCAAGCTCTGTAGTCAGCAATCACATATATATATGTAGCTGATGTGATGGTCCTAATGTGGATTCCAGAGGTTAATGAATTCCAAAGTCATCAACTACTCCATCCAAACAAAATCTGTCTCAAAATCTGTTGAAAATGGTTTGATTGGATTTTTTTGATTTGGTGAGGTAAACTCTGTACTAATTAAAGGCTTTTATTATAAATACTGACCATATAGTGCGTGTTTTTTCCTGAATGACTGAAAGGAAGAGTCAGTGTAAATCCATTGCTTATGAAACAATTGCAACACTTTATGCTTTACGCTTGGTTAAAACGGCGGTTTAGGTGTGAATTTGGGCAGAGGGACTCCTAGGGAGATGTAAAAATGTATATATATATGGATGGTGCATACCTATTGGAAGCATTTCTTGTTCCGCCAGCACTCTTGATTCTGGCCAGCTGTTTTAAAGCATTTTAAAATAATTTTGTGGTTGTACTGCACTTTTGAATGTGACTCAGCTCCTCACTTGTGAGTGGCTTCGGATACCAGCGGCCGCTTATGGATGACATGTGAATGTTTAATGTTAATCGAGATTCACATTGATTGAAAATTAAATCGGATGACTTTTTCATTTCGTCTTCCTCCTCCTATCTCAAGGCGGTTCGGAGACCTTATTAAATCAAGAGGAAGTCAACCCTGTCAACAGGAGCACCTAGCGACCAAACGTTGCATGTCAAAATGTTGCTTCTCGTTAAGCGTTGCCTTCCAACTGCCGCACAAATGTATCCTCGGTTTTTGAATAAAAAACATGTTTACTTTCTTGTTTCCATGGCTACATGAGTCCAGTTTCTATTCGCTATTTAAATTCCTTTCACATGAAGATTATTTAGCTTGGCCAACTTGCCAAAACAGTTAATTTAAATGGTCAATTGGAGATCTCTGGGCATGCATATATCTTCAACCCTCCCCAGTGTATTAGAAAAAGTAATTACAAAAACATAATTTTGCATTTCCTTTCCATTCGTTTTTTACTATTTGGACTCACTCACTGATTTTTTTTAATTTAAAATAATAAAATGTAATCAACTTGTTCTAGGCCTGGGGTAGGAGGGTAGCAGCACAATTGCGCCCTCTATTGACTAGGCTACCACCAAAGGTCTGTGTGTCTATGTGTTTGTGTGTGTGTGTGCGTGTGCGTGTGTTCAAGCGTGTCTATTTGCATGAGGCTACTCATGCACACACTGTCATCCATATAATGCACGTGCACGTGCACTCTTCCTACACGTTCAAGCAGCTGTTCCATTATTCACATTATTCACCTAGGGGACAAAAGATTGCAATCAGGAAGCAAGGAAGGGTGAGGACCTTGGTGAGGCCTGTCATGTCTTTTTCCACAACATGTTCTAGAGGTGTGCTAACAAGGCACCACCTATCCGTGACGAAAGGCTTAATGGAACTGACTAACGCCTGGCCGCAACGTACCAGCCTGGAGACCTTGGGTGTGTGTCCTCCCCACCCCTCACACTCGCTTGCATCCGAGTGTGACAGAACGGCTCTGACAGCAAAAGGTTAGAGCGGCAATTAGGACGCGTCGAGCACGTTTCCCCGGTGTTAATAGACACGCTGCTCTTTGACCCGGTATTGTTGCAGGGTACCTGGTGTCTTCTGAGCCGTCCTGACCTCTGTCATCTGAGCCTGTACTTAGCCGAAGCATGTAACCCCCCCCCCCATACGTTTTAAATACATTTTCATGTAGCAATTTATCCAAAGCATCAATACAAGTTACCTTCTCTAATGTATATGAAATGAAAGACAGAGAGAGATCCTCTCAGATCTTCAAAGGTTTAACAAACAACAAAATAAGAAAGGGGAAACGCTGGATGAAGCTTGAAATGGCAGTTGGTTCTCTCTTTTAGGAGCCGTTGTTTCAAATAGTTTTGACACGAGGGAGAGTAATGATAAATTCAAAACCAGGGATGTGTTGTAATCACATGCAGGGCGTTCATTGGCCACAGGAAGAGCTAATTTGGGGTGCTGAAGTGTAGCGGGATCAGGCGGGGGCCCGCATTAGTGGGTGTAGGGAGAGGCAGAGAGCAGCGATGGCTGTGCTACGGGAGGGGTGTGTTTTTATCTGACAATGCATTAAACTATATTACAGCTCATCTAATGGAGTCGGCACCGTGAGACTTGTAATATACCGCAGAACGAATTTATAGCACATCAAACCTTTTTATTGAATCATGAGTGGATGGCTTTTCTTGGTTTTTTCGCAATGTCCTTTTATTTATACTGCCGAGAATAGATTTTCTCATTAGAAAAAAAAGTTTTGAAAAGTTAGGCTGTGTGAGGTTTGGTGAATCCCTGTATAGCCCAACAAACAAAATTCACAGCGTTGTCTTCTATCGTATTGGATGCAAATGTTTGATGATGGAGAGATAGAAATATGACATTACTCTAACAACGTTCATAATTATTTCAAATGAACTCAAAGGATTCTTGTTTCTCACTTATTGAACCGAGGAAATTAAAGTTTGATTAAAATGGTTGATTGTTCCTGATTGAGCCTGATTGTTCTCAGGCTAAGGGTTAGGCTAAATGCACATCAACACCAGGTGATGGTGGTGTCAGTTGGAAGACTTGGAAGACAGGATTTTATTGTTGCTCTCATTCAGAGACATGGATGAATGGAGTATGAATAAATGTTTTATTCATTATTCAAGATCAATATTCATGAATGTTTTAAGGCAGAATCGATACAGCGACTCCGTGCCACGCAACACCTATCGCAATTTAGACGATTCTCATTACATTTGAAGAAAATAAACTTCTCATTAGGGATTTGGCATTCATCGCTAACAGGAATATACAAGAGAGGTCAATGATTTGCTGCATTTCTTAGCTCATTACTGATCACACAACCACATATGCACGCATACACACACACACACACACACACACACACACAACTCACATACACACACACACACACACACACTCTCAGACACCTGTATATGCGGGACCCCTATCGGTCAAACCAATTCTATAAAAATCTATATATTTACTCAAGAATATTCATACATCATTCCTTGGTTTGCATTCTTCATTTCCTCCAGTAGGGCCTGCATATTTTTTATGAAAGTCACCACGAGATTTGGTATCACATGTCTTCGTCCTTTATCTCCCGTGCATGTATTTTTAATAGCCTTAATAATTCAAGCGTACAGTGTCAGTAACCTTCTTGCACTCTGACTTGCAGAAGCTTACACTCACACACACACACACACACACACACACACACACACACACACACACACACAGACACACACATACATACATACATACACACACACACACAGCACCACCAGTTCGCTCTACAAATGTGCGTCTCATTTCCGGGTAAAAACACGGTTTGTTGTGGTAAGTATTTTTGCTCTAGGAGAGTGCCAGGCAAAACAAATGAGCCCGAAAGTGAACAGCTGGGCGCTACGGCCCTCAGCCTTGCTAAATGTAGAGAGAGTCATTAACAGATGTTTATGTGCAACGCCCATAATTACCATTTAGCGGCAGTTTCAACTTTACCCGATCCCCTTTGGGCTCGACGGTGATCCGGAGACGAGCTGTATGTAACATGTAACAACATTGCGGATCCGTCTGAGAAACTGACATTATATCTCATTCTCACTATCACGGCACTGTTATAGCTGTTGAGGTTCAGACAGATATTCCTCCCCTGTCTGCAGGCTGGGAGTGTTAAAATCCACCAAAATAAATCTCAAACATTCACTATGATGCGGTAAAGCTCTGAGCAAGGCTCATGCTAGTTTCTACTCGTGTTTTGGAAAAGAAGAAGGATCACTGTGACGCAGAGGACAAAAACAAAATACAATGAAAGCACACCTGTTTGCCACAGAGTGCTGCGATGCTAACTAGCGGTGCACCATGGGAACCAGATAGCTGTGGGCAATTCTCTTGCCAAACGTTGGAACATTAGCGGAACAACACACAACAACATTGAAGTTGTAGCAGTAAGTCTGGATCAATGGATCCTTTCAACGAACAGGCTTTGTTATTCCTCTTAAAAAATGCTCCTTGCAACAAAGTGCAAATTAACAACGCTCAAAATTAACAACAAGTTTAAATATTGTATTGTTATTTTCAGTCTGATTCAAATTGTTCGATGACAACAAAAACAAGCAAGAAAGGAACAAAACAGCTGGGAGTGAAACCAGGAACTAGGCAGTGTCCTGAATGGCAGTATGGATCAGACTATGTAAAAAAAGTTACTGTAAGTGTATAATAATAAATAACATTCTAGAGCTCTATGTATACAAAAAATAGCCATAATTAGCATTCATGATTTTACGATGACTTATCGTTAAAGTATTTATTAGCATATTATGAAAAAATATAATTAATAATAGCTTGGTATTATTTTAGCCCAAAACACAGAAATGCCCAATCACCCTATCACTGTTAACCCTGCAATGCTTGCATGGCTCAGCCAGGACTCCCACTTAAATAACCACACTTTCAGAGGGTTCTCAGCAACCGGAATGACGGCTATAGCCCTTATTCACCAGGGGGTTATCCCTATGTTCCCCGGGTCCTATGTTCCCCGGGTCCTATGTTCCCCGGGTCCTATGTTCCCCGTTTTTCCCAAAAAGGGTCCTATGTTCCCCGGTCGCAATACATACCCGTTAAGGAATTGTGAGGAACATTTTTCAGAAAAAAATTGTGAGGAACATTTTTCAGAAAAATGTTCCCCACAATTCCTTAACGGGTCCTATTAATATTTAGAAAGGGCTTATTTTTTCCACCATAATTTCCATAATTGCCGAATTGCATGACATAAGCCTATGCCTTCGCTGATTTAATTCAGCATTTTGTTAGATTACAGGCCTGGCCACGTGACGCGCATATCCAAATATGATGAGGAGAGATTAGGCTGTAAATTGTTGTATCTTGTATCTTACCTATCAATCATTACAGTAGGCTCTCAGAATGGCCAGCAGGCCTACCGTTGTTTGTTTCTTTTGCACTAAGCTACAGGCTAGGCCTATTTCCACCTTAGCTCAAGCAGCCTAAAAGTTCAATTTGCACAGCACTGGACACTTTAGCTGCTTTCTGGTTACTTTGCAGTAAATTTTTTGCTTTATAAATCTAGGATTACACTCATTGGTATATTCCTACTCCCTAATCATATTGTCTTGCATCGAGGCTTAGCTTTTTCCTTCTATTATCTCATCTGTTCTCTATTGTATTGTGCGCCCTAGTGGAGAGTTTCAAACCAAATATATAAATATTGAAATCTGTTTCACATATAAAGTGCTATACAAATATAAATATATATAATAGGCTACATCAAGGCCGAACAAGAACCCTACTACCTTCATTGGAAAGAAACATAAAGTGACCAATAACCATGTGTGTTAATAGGCTATTTATTAAAAAAAAAAAAAATTCTAAATTTTATTATTTATTTTGTTTATTTATTATTAGTATTTATTACTGTTTATTTATTATTTGTATTTTGTTGTATTTATTGTTTATTTAGTTTATTTAAACTGTCCAAATGTGACAAAAACAACAGCCTAATCTCTCCTCATCTAGGCCTATTTGGATATGCGCGTCAAACGGCCTGTAGGCCTACATAGGCCTATTTGCTGTGGAATTCGGCACTGATGGTGGAAAAAATAACAGACCAGGGAACAAAAAAAACAAAAAAACAACAACAAAAAAAGAGGGTCCTAGGTTCCCCGGGTCCTATGTTCCCCTCTTGGGGAACAAAGGACCCTTTATTTGAAAAAGGGTGGTCCTATGTTCCCTGGTCACATACAAAGTGGGGAACATAGGGCCCAGGGAACATAGGACCTGGGGAACATAGGTACGCTCCGGTTAGAGGTAGGCCTACTGTTAAGGAAGCTAAAGACACTGTTATGGTATCTATAGGTACTGTTATGATAGCTGTAGTTTCTGTTATGAAAAGTGGTATTGTTATGATAGCTTTTTGTACTGTTATAATAGCTGTAGGTATTGTTATGATAGCTATACTGTTATGATTGCTATAGTTACTGTTATGAGAGCTATACTGTTATGATAGCTATAAGAACTGTTATCATAGGTATATTTACTGTTATGATAGCTATATTTTTATTCTAGCTGCTGGTGCTGTTATGATTCGCAACCCAGTAATTTAAATGGAGCACTAAAAATGACAGAAATATTAATTTTTTCTCTGCTACCCAAAGGACACTACAGGTATGTAAATACACACTTCTTTGTAATCACACGTCACCATGACCTCATAGTTCTGGGCAGAGCCCACTGAACCTCAGCGGATTAAAAATGGAATCCGATTTCTAATTTCTTTATTTTTGTATCAATTACTATTTAATTGACAAACATGGTTGTTTTGGACCATCGGTTATGACAGGTCCCTAATTACGTGAGTCATACAGTGCTCATGGTCCGTGTCATTGTGCATTAGCCAATGGAGAATGATGATTGAACTCAACATGGACATATCGAGCTTAGGAGAGAAGAAAAAAAAAAAAACCCTATCTACTTGCCCAAGTGCAGAGATGATTTGCCACCTTAGCCGCATGTGACAGCCATTGAAATTGACAATATTGATGTGTGTGCCGTTGTGGTTTACGCTGGGACGAACGAGACGAGGAGAAACTGCGTGGTTCACTTACTTTGCGGGTATACTTTTTATTTTTATTTGACTTTTTTACCATGCACCTGTACATGGTTGGATGTTCTGTTACATTTCACTTACAACATCAACCATGAGTCAGATGGGGGGTCATCTAGATACATACTGTAGTTACTGAACATGATTACAAACACTCTTTGGATTTGTTCTCTTTGGGGGCAGGATAGTGTATTGGCAGTGTAACGCCTAAGACCTGTTGGACTGCGGCTGAAGGGTACAGGTTTCGATCCCTGTTGTTGGATGGCTGGCCCCTACCTGCTCAATGATTCACAAAATCGATTTGGATGAAGGCTAAATGAATACTGTACATGGCAATCAGTACATATGTGAAATATTTGGTGCAGAAGGTCTGTCCAATGGTTGACACTACTTGTAGAGGATACCTTGGTATCTTTTTGTGAGCCTAGAGTGTTTCCTAGTTAAGTTAGTAAATCTGTGGTATAACTGTAAATGTGAAAGGCGTTTCATAATCATGCACCTTTGTACAAATGGCGCAAACACTGATGTAGAGTTTATAATATCAATTGTCAATCGATGCACACATTCCCACAACCAGCCCATGCACACAGCTAAGGTAAACTATACTACGCTCAAATACACTCAGCTAATAAGTGTGCATGCAGCTTAGCTAAACTAGGGTACAAGGTACTTGTCCCATTCACCGTGGTGTGATTGGACCTGCAGGGGGTCAACAGGGGGGGGGGGGGGTGAGTTAAAAGACAGTGGGGAACGGAACCCTTAACCTCAAGTTGAATGTGGCCTTGAGTAGGTGCCCAGTACCTTGATATTTTTCTGTACTTTTTGTGTTTTCATAGTTCATTTTTCTTTTCACCTTTGTTTTATCTCATTTATTTTGTTTTTTACAAAATACGGTGCAACTTGCTTCCAGTTACAACCGGCTCCCTCTAGTTCAGGTTTGCGGTTGACTGCACCGCCTCATACGACTGGTCCGTCACCTGAAGCTCCGATCAGCCCTCTGTAATGGCTCCTTCTGCAGACTAACATAATGGTACATTCCTTCCATTTACAACCCTTACTTTAGACCTAAAACAACACGACTGGTCTCTTTCCCCCTCTACTCTGTTCTTCCAACTCCCTGGAGCAAATACCAAGGACATGCAGGGGTGTAAGAGCGACTAGCTTACATGAACATGTAGTGTTCTGTGAAATGACCACCCCCCGCTAATGCAGACCATAGCGCCATTGACATGCTCCATATAAAGGCGAAATAAAAGGCTAGATAAAGCCCTGATGTAATGGAATACACTGCTGAAATGTGTGTGTGTGTGTGTGTGTGTGTGTGTGTGTACGTGCGTGTGTACATGCGTGTGTGTACGTGTGTGGTGGGCATATGCTCTTTTTTCTTTTATGTGTGTATATGTCTGCGTGTGCATGTGTGTGTGCATGTACATGTGTGTAGGTGCCCATATGCATGTAAATGTTCATCTGTCTGTGCTGTAAAAAGTGTGCACCTTTGTGTAGTTGCTCACCAGTGGTTGTGTGTATGTGTGCGTATACGAGTGTGTCTCTGAGTGTGTCTCTTGTGTGCAAGAGCATAGCTTGACCATTCTTGGCCTTCTATATTCATCGTTAAGAAACACTGACAGTGTTTCTGTCTTTGCCTTTCTCCTCTCTTTCTATGTGTTTCTCTCTCAGTTCCTCTCTCTCTATGTCTCTATGTCACCCTCTCTTTCTCTCCCCCTGGCCCTTATAAAATATATCTTAAAACAATGCCAAAAATGTCAAAGCAGGAATGTCTTGTTTCTGCTGAAAACCACCCAAGTGTGACGAGTGCATCACCCCTCAGAGAGCCCTTCCTCCACCTTCTCCTCCACTGCCTGCACCTCCCTCTACCCTTCCTAAACCTCCTCCTCCACTGCCTACACCTCCCTCTCCTCTTCCTACACTTTCTCCTCCACTCCCTCCACCTTTGTGTGCCCTGCCTTCAACACTCCCTCCTCTGACTCCACCTGTATCCACCTCCCACTCCTATGCTTCCACCTCCCTCTCCCCTTCCTAAACCTCCTCCTCCTCTGCCTCCACCTTCCACTCCTCTGTCTCCACCTCCTCCTCCTCCTCTGCCTCCACCCTCTCCTCCTCTGTCTCCACCTCCTCCTCCTCTGCCTCCACCCTTTCCTCCTCTGTCTCCACCTCCTCCTCTGCTCCACCACCCCCTCCCCTGCCTCCTCCTCCAGTGAGTGGTTCCTCCTGGTGCTGTACCAGGAGCAAACCATCAGTCCGACACCAGGAGTGGCCTCCAGGGAGCCACAAGAGGGGGTTCACCATCCAGTGGAGACAACACACACACACACACACACACACACACACACACACACATACAAACAAAAATTCCACAGACCCACACACACCTTACACACACACACACACACACACACACACACACACACACACACACACACACCCGTGAATCTGTTTGATTAGAGGACACACTCCTCCTCACTCAGTGCTTGGACCTGCTAGCTAGCGGCAGCATGCTAATTCACACAAATGGCTACCAATCATTAAGCCAGAGGAGACGCTGGGAATACGCCTGCCGATCCTCTCAAAGGCTCAAGTTTTGACACGCTTACAAGAGGGAGAGACAGACAGACAGACAGACAGAGGGAGAGGGAGAGACAGAGAGAGAGAGGGAGAGACAGAGGGAGAGATAGAGAGAGCCAGAGAGCGCGACCATGAAAGTGAGAGAGAGAGAGGTGTTTGTACAATGCAGTTAAATCACGGATGTATTCCACCTAAGTGCTAGCGATGCATTGGGTTTTGTCGTTTTTAAACCGACAAACGTAAGTCTAACTGACTCTGTGGAACTAGCAGGGTTCCGGGTGCCAAGACGCTGAGACTAATTGGTTGTGAGTATGGGAGTTATTCACTGCTTTTAGGAATCTGAATGTAGGGATTCTCATGAATATGATTTAAGTAGGCTGGAAGAGTTGCGGTGGTAATAGATTGCGAAGGCAAATCTGTACGCATTAAAGAAAGTTGACTGAGAATGTAACAAACACAAGTAGCTCAATTAGGGGCAATCCGGAGGAACAATAAAGACTTGCTCTGCCTTCCCTCTCATGATTGCTTCATTCATGCTTGGCATGACAGTGTCGAGGCTATCAAATCTTTGTGTGTGTGTGTGTGTGTGTGTGTATGTGTGTGTGTGTGTGTCTACCCCATTCAAATAGTATGGACAATTAAGTCACCTGCCAATCACAGAATGAATTAACTAGTATCGGTTGTGCTCACATTATGCGTGCAAAAGCGTTTCTCAATATTCTAGATTCTCCATCAGCCCTGAGAATATATTTTCCTCTAGACTATATTTCATTCGTGCACGCAATCAGCTCAGGTGATTCTTCTTCTTCCGTCTCTGCCTCACCAGCACCCCCATTACGCCCCCTGGTCACCCCCCCCCAATTTAACAGCCACACATGACCTGCTTCTGCACTCCATGCCTCCTTAAGCTTTGACATCAGTGGAAGCTGCCGCTGATTATGAGAAATTAGCCTTGCCTCTGGCCTGGCCTACCGAACGCCGCCGGCCTCGTCAGCCAGTAGTGCCGCCTCTGTCGGCCGGCTTGTTTTGAAGTGATAATCTCTCTTCTTCCTCCACCCCCCCGCCCCCCTGCGGTGGGGTTACTGATGGAGCTACGACGGCGGCGCGATTCATCAGGCCGTGTGCTCACCACCATGCTAGCATGTTCTTCTTCGGATAATATGAGGAAATTATGAAAAAGTAGCGGTATTGGATGCTAACATGAAGCCAGGGAGCCCTGCTAGCATCTCTGGTCAGGTCAGTGGTTCTGAAATCCAATATCTAGTGTCGTACACTCCGTGCGGGTCCTTTAATGCAGACCTGTTCTTGATGGAGGCGATGTCTTTGTGCCTGTCTGCACAGAGGTAGCTCGGTAAATGCTGGTAATGTATTACTAATGGTGTAGCTAGGTTGGCTGTGGATGATGTCAGATTCTGAGCTACGTTTGAGTGGTGTACCTGTGGACCATGCACCATGCCGTGCATTTCATTTAAGTTCCATAGAAATTGTATCAGGAGGCTTAGTATGAGGGCTTACATATTTTTGGCAAAGATTTTTGGTAAGATAAAATAATATTTTTTTCATTTTAAGGTGAATTATTCCCATTCCATATTTGCCATACAGTGGTGCCTTTGTAAATACCACTTCTAAAAACTTTATTTACTCCCCTGTTTATTCTAACAACAATGAATTCCTTCTGATTTCCCTCAAGGAATAATTCAGCTTGTATCTAATGTTTTTTGTATCTGACTCTCATTTTGTCACCTTAATGAGATTTCTGTGTGTTGGCTAGTAAATGTATGTCTCCTCTTTTGAGATTAAGTGAGCAATTGACACTATTCTACTGTAAGAATTAATTCAGAGACGTTAAGAAGTTAAAATACTCTCTTATTTTTTTTTATTTCTGTCATTTCACTGGAAAATATATTGAACATATTCCCACTGGCCTCAATTAATACTTTAGCTGCGAATATAGACTCACAACCATGAAAAACAGTACACATCAAACACAAAATTCAACCTATTAGCTCGCTCTTTGGCTATCCGTCTACAGCAGCATGCAGCAAACACGTGTTTGTTTACAATCAATTCAACAGCAGCACGCAATCTGTATGTAATTACCAAGATTACTACTAATACAAGCAATTCAGTGTGCTCTAATGGATGCTGGGCTAGAATGCGGCGTTAACAGGTTCAGTTTAGAATTTTCCCTTAGCGTCTACTTTTGTTTGTATTAGTACTTTGTAAACTTATTGTATTGTATTTTATTTCTTTATTTTTTTATCCTGTGTTTTTCTACTGTTGCTGGACTATTGCAACAAACAAATTTCTCCTATGGGGAATTAATAAAGTTGTATGGTATCGTATACCGGTTCAAACCAGTTCACATGCATCAATGGGTGGAGACCATGAAGCAAACATAGCAGCCCTCCTTTAGAAAGGATTACGCTACTTGCATATCTTACCAATCATTCCTTGCTTAAAAGGCTTTGATATATAATGCTGATTTTAATCATTATCCTGTCTCTTAATGCCAACACTGTATCAATAGCTTGGTTTGAGCAATAAAGGTTCTTCATGAATAATGTTAATGTATAATGTTGAGAAAAAATGACTAATGTATAAGTCATGGATAGCAAGCAGCATGAAACATTAACTATTAATGCCCATCTGCTAGTCACCTGAGATAAGAAAATTTATTAACTTTATTGTATATTGGCTATGTTCCTTCATAATCTAATGAGACCTCAGGTTTACTCATTTCACAGAGCATTCTGACCATCCAAAGAACTTCTCAACAGAACAAATAGCGCATATATTTCTGTATAAGCAAATAGATACAAACTCAGACAAACATTGTATGGATAAATAAAACCAAGCAATATGACATTTTTGCAATACCCCCAAAAACACACAACAAAAAGATGAATACGAATAAATAAAAGATGGATATAATAATAATTAAGCAAGCAAAAGTGGTCAATAGCCATAAAGAAAACCCCAAAAGCACCTCTAGACCAGTAGAGGGAGGCTCATCTGCCTAAGGAAGAATGTGGTCTATACCAATGTAGGGAACCAAAAATGTTGAGCTGCAGCAGCTAAGTCAATTTATTTTACCTTCTTCAACACCAACATGTACTGCGGCCTAATTGTGTATCTGAGTGTGTATCTCATTGTGTATCACAGTGTATGTAAGTGTGTCTCTCAGTGCATCTAAGTATGAATCAAAGCGTGTATCTCAGTTTGTATCTAAGATTGTATTTAAGCGTGTATCTCAGTGTGTATCTAGCCTAGGTATATATCTCAGTGTGAAGCTCAGCGTGTATTTAATTGTGTATCTCAGTGTGTAACACAGTGCATCTAAGTGTGTACGTTATTGTTTCGCTAAGTGTGTATCTAGGTTACTTAGTATCTAAGCTTCCAGAGGATCCAAGGAGACTCACGATAATCAGCACCTCAGGGGTCAGTTCAAACCGGCACTGGCCAGTGCCCCCCCCCCCCCCCCCTCTCTCTCTCTCCCTCTCTTGCTCTCTCTCTCTCTCTCTCTCTCTCTATCTCCCTCTCTCTCTTTCTCTCTCCTCTCTTTATCCCCTCTCTCTCTCTCTCTCTCTCTCTCTCTCTCTCTCTCTCTCTCTCTCTCTCTCTATCCTTCACTCCCCTTCTCTGTTTCTGTCTCTCTTGCTTTCTCGCTTGGTCTCTCTCTTTCTCCTATCTCTTTCTCTATCCTTCTCTCTCTCTCTCTCTCTCTCTCTCTCTCTCTCTCTCTCTCTCTCTCTCTCTCCCTAACCTTGCATTAAATAAACATTAATGCAAGGTCATTCATGACTATTAATTCACTCTAACATCATGAAAGTTGAGGTAATAACATTGATTATATTGTATTACAAGCATTATATGCCATTTAGTTGTGCATTATCCATAACTGAAACCTCATATTATAGAACTCGACAAATGAATAGAATTGAACCCCCACACTTAAACACTTAATACTAATCTGGTTTAACGGCTCTAGATTCCAACCCCTTGACGTTTTACTCAGCCCTAACACCTGTATCAACAGAGGCTCACCAGGATAACCAGGAGAGAGAGAGAGAGAGAGAGAGAGAGAGAGAGAGAGAGAGAGAGAGAGAGAAAGAGAGACGTCTTCATGCAGTATCACAAGTCCATGCTCAACAGAAACGACTGTCGCCGCTCAGCCCCCAGAGGACCTAGAGGAGAGCACACACTGACAGGATACAATACCAGGGCTGTTGAAGAGAACACAGCCATGCTCACTCTGTTGGAGAGAGAGAGAAAGAGAGAGAGAGAGAGAGAGAGAGAGAGAGAGAGAGAGAGAGATATGTGGGGAAAGAGACAGAGAGAGACACACACACACACAGAAAGAGAGAGATGGCAAAAGGGAGAGATGGAGAGAGAGAGAGAGAGAGAGAGAGAGAGAGAGAGAGAGAGAGAGCAAAGCACATGTCCTTTGCCAGGAGAAGCATGGGATCATCATTACAAGAGGCCGGCCTCTAGAGAAACAGAGCAGAGAGAGTCATCTCTATTAGAGCCATTCACCACTGCTACCTAATAGACCTATAAATATAAATACTTTGCATATATGTATATATATATATATATATATATATATATATATATATATATATATATATATATATATATATATTTATAAATATATATTTATATATATATATTGCACCTCTAGACTGAATCAAGATGCATTGCGTAATAGTCAGACATCCAATCCAATTTGGATGCATCCCAAGTCTTTATACAGCGTGGTAATTGGATGAAAAAGATCAAATAATAACATTCATCGCAAGTGACACTGAACTGAGAGTTCAGACTTGTTGCACAGGTAGCATTATTTATTGAGTGTGGTCTGGTATAGAAAAGGAGAAAGGTCTAGATCAGGGGTGGGGAACGTATGGCCCGCCAAAGCCGCGGAGGACAAGAATAAATAAATAGATAAATGTTTTTAAATAAAATGTTAACAAAGCATATAATAGCCTATAATGTAGTTATACAAGCATAAGTGACACTTTTTGAACAAACTGAATTAAGGAGAAAAATATGAATTTCCTTTTTGTTTACTTTGGAATGTTAAGGGTCACATTGGGGTAGCGTAAACAAGTCACAGTGTAATTTCTAAATCTAACCATTGACGGCTAGCATGGCGTCCGCCAAGAAACGAAAGGTTGATAATGAATGTTGTGTTTTCAATAAAAATGGACTGATGATCACTTCTTTGTTGAAGTAAATGGCAGGCCAGTGTGGAGAATCGCTCACTGTAATGAAAAAGACCAACCTGGAACGTCATTACAGTACTAAACATGCTAGGCTAAGTGAATTGCAGGGGCAGTTACGGGCAGTTAAGGACAAAATAAACGCACTTAAGCGTTAAGTTTGGGTGCCCAACAAGCAGCTTTCACCAGACCAAATTTAGAGAGAGAAAACGTTGTGCATGCAAGTTATATGGTGAGTGAGTTATTTTTATAGGCCTAAAAGAAGTGCGGCCCTCGAAATAAGTTACAAAAATTGATACGGCCCTTGATGTCAAAAAGGTTCCCCACCCCTGGTCTAGATAATGCATCAGGGCAATTTTAGATACTGACTGAATTGCTTTGCAATATAAAAATGGTATTCAGTTTTTTTCCGTCTTTCAGGATGTCCGATCGAAAGGACGTCATCACCCCCCCCCCCCCCCCCCCCCCCCCCCCCCGTCATCACAGCACAATGGACAAAAGGATGCCATCTCCTGACCATGTGGTTCCAGACATATTTACATTTAGACATGTTTACATTTCATTATGCATTCATCAAACTCATCATTTCAGGGCATCATTGACTTCAGGTGGCTATAGCTTATGAGGCAATTATTGGATATGCTAATTTGTACTGAAGATTTTTTTCTTCTGAGAAACGTTATTTCTAGTTTGATGTGTTTATTCAGTTTTCTGGTTTGGTACGCTCTTTTTTTCTGGTTCATTCTGGTTCGTTCTGGTTTGTTCTGTATGATTCTGGTTTATGCTGATTTGTTCTAGTTAATTCTGGTTGATTCCGGTTTGCTCTGTTTTGTCCTGCTTTATTCTGGATCTTCACTTGGTGGTGCAATGCCATGAAAAAAGCGGCAGGAAGGCGCACACATGCACAAAGATGTGCACACACACAGGAATGCGCTTAGGCACAAACACACACACACACACACACACACACACACACACACACACACACACACACACACACACACACACACACACACACACACACACACATAAGAAACAGACACAGATAGGCAGGCCAAGCACACACACTTTCACCATCAATTCCAGTGAGGTCTTATTGGAAAGCCATCAAAGGCCCTCTTGTATAATGCTGCATCACTATTTCCTCTCCTCCATCAGTCTTGTAGGGGACGGAGACACTATCACACTGAAAGCAAGATGACAACCCAATCAAATCCTTTCTCTACACCAGCACAAGCTCTGGATAGTTTCTGTCACTTGCGATTCCTCACATTTCACACCAAAAAAAGAAAGAGTGTTTCACAGATTTATGACTTTGCCTCAACACTCAAGATTTCATTGCACATTTCAATAAATATGTGCTCCTAAATATGTTATATGAATACCATTAACACAGGTTATCGTGTTGTGATGGTGGAGGTGGGAGTGTTTCACAGCAGGCAGAGTAAACTCTAACCATCCTATCTCATTTATTGCATCTCACTGCTTCCTGAGTCATAAATTAGGCCGAAACTAATTAGAACACCTTATTTAGAATTCCTCCCAACCAACCAGGTGCATTTATTGTACTAATATTGCACTAGTATTACTTTCCAGAATACCTAAATTCTGCCTTTTAGAGAATCCGTCATCACATAGACAGTAGAAGGTATAAGATAGTGTGTGTGTGTGTGTGTGTGTGTGTGTGTGTGTGTGTGTGTGTGTGTGTGTGTGTGTGTGTGTGTGTGTGTGCGCGTGTGTTTGCTTATATGTGTGTGTGTGTGTGTGTGTGTGTGTGTGTGTGTGTGTGTGTGTGTGTGTGTGTGTGTGTGTGTGTGTGTGTGCATGCTCACTGTGACAGTTTGCCTTTACAAGTTTTCTATTTTTTTATTTGATTATTTGTTGGGGTGCCAGGTCTCTTTCCTGGCATTTAGGATTAGTTAGTCAGTTTGTATAAAACACAAGGATGCACACTCAAAATGTACACCCTACACACTGAATACCCATATTTTAACAAAACATCACTGCCCCTTCTGTTTTTGGTCCGGCAATTCTTGTCAAAGTCAAAGTCAACAAGTAACAAGTGCCAAAAGTTAAATCTTTGGCACTCAGTCAGTCATTCAGTCAGTCCCGTCCAGTCAGTCAGTACTGTCCAGTCAGTCTTCGAGTCCCAATCATATTTTCTCTTTGACTGTATTGTCGGTCAATAGAGAGAACGTAGAGGGATGGCGCGTTCTGCTGTTGGTGGCAGAGGAAATAAAAGTTTTGTTGGAATGAATTAGCCCTTACAAGTGTTTGACTGCCAAAAACAGCATTTTGCTCCGACTGATTGCTCCTATTTCGTACTCGGCTCACGACCTCACCGTCTCGCCAGAACGGAAACACGTCGACACGACACGGAGGAGTGTCGACTTGAATGTTCCCACGGCCCGGAGACCCATCAGCGAGCACATCACGAACATGTGTGTTTCCGGGGGGGGGTGTGTGTGTGTGTGTGTGTGTGTGTGTGTGTGCGTGTGTGTGTGTGTGTGTGTGTGTTTGTGTGTCTACAGTAACCTCTTGAGCAGCTGAATGACACCTGGGAGTGTTTTCCCTGGCTGAGTGATCCGCTGATGGGCCGCCCGTGGTTCCGCTCTGAGCCGTCCCTAACGTGATGAATGAACACGTGTTCCAGCACAGGACCCCTTTTAGTCCTGGCACGCGGCGGGGCCCCCCTGCCTGACTATTCTTAATGGCCGGCCGATGCTGATGTGTGAAGTAGGATGGAAAGGGAACATTTAGGCTGAGGAACAACCAGCCAGCTACTTCATGTCCATTGTCTGGGATTTAATTGAGAAAATCAATTTGTCCCGACACTTTCCCGATAAAAGTAATCCCTCCTCCCCTCTCAGGCCCTGCTCCGGTATGTACTCTATCCTTACAGCCCAGATATTATTCTGATTAATTCAGACACACACACACACACACACACACACAATGCTTTGAGGCATGCAGCAGTTCCATACTAGTGTTCAGCAGATTAATGGATTATGCTCTCGGCTGACGGACAAACACAATCTACATATAAAGCCATACTTATACTACACATTTGAGGAGGCTGGATACACTTGACTACGCACGCACGTACATTGTGCTCCGTAAACACCATATGCTGTTGGACACACACGAGCACATTAACTTTTATCTGTTTAGGGTTTACAGGGAGAAGGAGAGGATGGGAGGGAGATAGGGCGAGTAGAGAAGGCGGGAGAGGGAGAAAGGGAGGATGTGAGAAGAAAGAGAAGGCAAGAGAATAGGGAGGATGTGAGAAGAAAGAGAGGGCAAGAGAAGGAAAGATACTCTTTTCACAGAAAAAAAATGAAAAGATGATGAGCAAGAGAGGAGGGATGGAGAGGGAAAGAGGACAGGAGAGAGAAACTATGAAAAAGAGGGGGGAGGGGGAGGATGGGAGCGAGAGCGAGGGAGGGTGAAAAAGAGGGCATGCCAGCAGAATGTATCCTGAATATATGCTACATGGCGGCCATGTCTCCTCGTGTCCTCCTCGGGGGAGACGGGAATTTATTGCCGGCCCAGAGATCCAGTCATGATGGCCGTCCTGCCAAACTTCTCCCCCGGCCCAATCAATCAACGCTGGTCTCTGGGAGGGTGGGCCCCGCCCCCGCCCACAGATTAGTCGCAGCCAGGAGAGAGAGAGAGAGAGAGAGAGAGAGAGAAAGAGAGAGAGAGAGAGAGAGAGAGAGAGAGAGAGAGAGAGAGAGATGATGATGGGATGAAGAGGAAGATGGAAACCAGGAAAAATAGAAAGACGGAAAGAAGTGGGTCGTAACACCAAATACTCTAATATACGTATATGTATATTAATTTCTTCCAAAAGATGGAAGAGAGGAGTATGAGAGAGACACCAATAACATAGAGGTAGATATGTCTATAGATATATATATCTATAGACATATCTTACTATTATAATAGCAGGCCCAGTGGCGTCAGTTTGTTTTTAGAAGTGCTGGGGACAATAACCATAAGCTTGAGTGTGGTTTGAAAAGTGCTGGGTACCCTTATGTAAGCTATTCATCCATTCAACGCTGCATTGGGGGGGGGGGGGGGATTACGGGCTGGCGGAGTTGTTGGGGGGGTTATCGATAATAGAAAATGCGCAGATCTTTTTTTTTTCTTGTGTGCTCATGCCGCCCCCCCCTGTAATGCCGCCCAGAGGAGAATTGCATCTGCCAAATCCTCACCACCAGTAAAGTAGTAAACACTCGCGAAGGACCAAGGTAGACTTCACTCGTTACAACGTCATGTAAGCAAGCTGCCCGCAAATAAGTTTGCGGGCAGTTTAGGATACAGTTTAGGATAATCACACAGGTTATGCGAGACTCAGAACATATTTATGTTAGTATACCAGGCTCCAAGTCTAACGTCACATATCTCAACCAGACAAAACAACTATAACCACATTGGCATAGCAATCGCACTGTGTGTAGCTGCAATCTGTATCTACAATGCATAGGCCTACTAGCTGGAGCACCAACCAGAATCAGATCACAATCGTAGCTTAGGACCGTGGGTAACCTTTGACCAGGTCATCACGAGCAAACAAAACCAGCAGCAAAGTTTAAGTAAACCAATTTCTTACCTTATGTGGCCCTCCACATGCAGGCTAGATGATGTATATATCCATATCCATTTAGTTAGCAAAAGGACCGGTTATTTTCTGAATAAAAATGTCAATTTTGGCTGTCTGTCTTGAAAATGAATTAAGCCACTTCTCCATTATAATGCTATGTACAGACAGCACACGTTTACCCTCCCCCCTCCCCCTTGCGATGACATTAAATATAATTTAAAAACAAAAAAAAGGCGCAAGTCGCAAGGCTATTTAACTGGATTCATCCTGCATCATGTCTAAGAGAAAAGCTGGAACCGATATCAGATAATTTTTCAGCAATCAAAAATGCGCTGTAAGTGCAATCCTGCATTAGAAACCTACAAATCACCTTGTTTTACGATGTTTGATATTGCGGCGACTGTGGGCGTGGTCGCCGTGTTCCAGGTGCCCCAAACGATACTGGGACAATTGTTTTAGGACACTTTAGTTTTTTAGTCCGACACCATGAGTGAGAGTGCTGTTCGTGTTGGGCAGGTGTGCCGTGTTTTCTGCTCTATTCTGTGTGTAAAAATAAAGACAACTCCCGTAGCCGAGCGGTGTATGTGGCGCTTGAGTTGGTATGACTGCTTAACCTTGGCTCCCGTCTCGTCCTTCCCGTGCAGCTCGCCACAATATTTACTCAGAGTTAACTGCAAGCTGCTAGTTATCCAATAATATCCTCCTCTTTCATCTATCGAGGATGTCATCGTGCGCACGCGCCTATCACATCACAATTGACCGTTCGCAAGCCCCGACCCCTTATCAGTTTTTTTTAAGATTTCCTCTCCTCTGATTTCATTTCGAGCCGTCGCCATAGCGAAATGCAAGCTTGACGGACCTTGCCACTCTTGTGATTGGACAGCGCGAACGGTCAATTGGTTTGCACATTTTTAAAAGTGGTGGGGACAAAATTTAAATTATAAATAGTGATGGGGACATGTCCCCCGCGTCCCTGGTGGAAATGACGCACCTGAGCAGGCCTGTCGGACAAGTTACTCGGACAAGTTGGTCATTGCGCATGTGCCAAGCAGCCTGCAGCTCACACACAAACACACAGCACACGCAAATGCACAATCGCAAACATGGCATCTGTAGAGGAGATGATTTTGCTTTGCGTCATCCGAAATCTGCAAAAAAAAAAGGCGCAAAAAGTGTACGCGCCGTGGGCATGTGACACCCCTCACCAACCCGCAGGTTTTCTGCTTAAAATTTCAATTCAAAAGCTTTATTGGCATGAGAAATATACATTTGCATTGCCAAAGATGATAAAACATTAAATACAAAATATATATACATATCAAATATTATAGGCCTACTACTCTCTCTCTATTTTCGCGAATGGTTGGACTTCTGACTCTACACTGCCGCCTCACTCTCTGGTGGCTCTGTTTTGTCCAGAGCCCTCCTGATTCATAAGCTCAGAGGCGACGGACCCACTGACGGACAAAACGACCTCCGGGACTGGACGAAAGGGTCCCTATCCGTATTTACCGTACAGTGTGAATGGGCCTTAAGACGTTATGTTTTTAAACATAACAACTCCGTCATCGACACACTCGCCAAATATTTGTTCAATATTAATCACCTCCTTGCATCCCTCAATGTCTTTACACTTTGTTGCTAAAATGTAACATTACTCTTCTCCTTGAGCCTCCCAAAATGTCTTGCGATATTGATACAACTTTTTTATATATATATATATATATATATATATATATATATATATATATATATACAATATATACTTACTTCTAAGTATAAAAAACATATGTACAATGTTACCAGTTCACTTCACTGTGTGGTTGGGGCTACTTATTTATTTTGTGCTTTTATCTCGCACTTCATTTTTTGGTACACAGGAGTTGCTATAGATTACATTGTACATATGTGTGATGACAATCAATGGATTCTGAATCAAACTCCTGACCCACTAGAGGTTGAGGAAAACTCTAGTAGACATCATCATTTCTTAATAATTAACATGCCAGTTATCCATCCCTACACTGAATCATGTGTTACTTCACTACAGCACAAATGCATACTCAATCAATTATTCAAATTATATTTGACAATAAATATCTTCATGGAACACATAATAAGCCTTGAGGGTTTAATCCATCACACCTCACTTACACCTACCTATTTGCATTGAGAGATTGCTTTTAGCACCAGCGATATTTTAGAATTAACAAGATGTTAATTACAAGTAGTTAGTCATAAACCACGTGGTGAATATAGCAAAACAATTATGATCTATCGCACTAGCGTGTGAACTAAAGCATGGTTGTTTTTGTAGCCATGTATGTCTTCGGCAGTGAGTGATAACTGCATTGGGAAATAAAACATTTTCAGAGACTCTGAGATTAATGACATCTTGAGGTAAAAGATTACTTTTATCTTCGGCTACACGTACACAGTGTGTGCGTGTGTTTGTGTGTATGTGTGTGTGTGTGTGTGTGTGTGTGTGTGTGTGTGTGTGTGGGAGTGCTCAATAAAAGTGTGTTTGAGGATAATAAGGTTTAAACAAAAATATAGGTACAACAAATCAATCAGTAATTACAGTCTCAATGACTTGGTGTTGTCAATAGGTCATTAATTACAGTGTTGCTGAACCGCGTGGAATTAACAAGAGCACAGCCTGCAATCATGAGAATTGTAAAAAAGAAAAGTAATTTGTGCAAGAGTGTGCAATTCTGTTAAATGGCAGTGCTGTATTTTTCATAAACATCTTCTTAGTAAAACATGGCACTTATTGGACCACATTTCTTTGCCCTCTCTATACTAAACTAGTCTGTAGGTGTGCAACGTATGCATCACTGTGCAGTAAAATATAAATGTTGTTAATCAATCAGACTTCCTGTCCTGCCTCCATGGTTCCATCTTGGAGGAAGATGGATCTTTAGATGATACTGGCAGACTCCATTTATTTTTAATTGGATAGACATGTAGACGTGCCAAGTTTTAGTTTAATTAAACAATGTTGAGGACGTCCTGAACTTTTTCTATTAAGTCATTGAGGTCAGACTTACAATTCTTTATTATTGAAGTCATTCCTGTCATTTAGGAGCAGGTAGGCATTTGGGGGCATCTTGCTCAAGGATGTCTACAGGTAGACAGCTAACATTGAGGATCAAACCCAGAACCTTTTGGCAGGGAGTTCAACAACCAAATCACCAGACTATCCTCCCAATTCAATATTTGAGTGTAACACACATATTTGACTGTACTTGGGTGCAATGGGTTAAGTACCTAATGTCCAGGCTAACTGGAAGGAGTTAGACATGAGGATCAGGATTACTTAAAGGTAGACTGGGGACAATATGGTTTGACCCAGAAGCTTTCAGAGGGGAGTCGAAGGTAAGCACAACTAGACTATCCCACTTCTTAATCACGTTGATGTGTGTTTCCTCATAAATTGCATCCGGTATAGCTATATAGCTAGCGAAATGCCTAAACAGTGGTACATATTACCACTGCTACACGGTAAGTAGTAGCAGTGGAGGTTCTGGCTGAATCAAGCAATGGCTTCTCTCTCGGGATGCCCTTGACCGGTCTGTGTATGGTCGTTGCAGCACTAGGCCAGTTACCACTATTATCAGGGCTAGCTAAAGGCATAGATTATACAAGCGGCCTCCTAGGGTGCCACCTTCTGGTGGGCCTGGTCACCAGGGGCATAGCCATCATTTCTGAAGTGAGGGGGACAGATTGTTCAGGAGTAAGCCAACTTCTATTGAGTGATTTCTTATCCTCACATTCAATTGCGCCTCTCTTTTGTGGCTGAATAACCAAATAACCTCAAACAGCTACCGTATGGCACAGACTCAAGTAAAATGATCAAAATCAAAGGTTTGAGCTGCCAAACTCTGGTTGAGTTCACACAGAATGACCCTCAGGCATCTACAGGGTAAATAGACAGACAAGTGACAACACTGAACATAGAAAGTTCAGTTGTATTTATGTTTGTGTTATGTTAAGTCAATAGCACACAAAATGGCATGGAAGTGACAAGGTAACTGGGTAATAAGCCACATAATTTATTGACAAACAAAAAGTGACATAACACTGAAAACAAGTATCATATTCTGCAGGCTCTCCTGATAGAACTATATTACATTACAAAATAATATTGTGACAAGGACGACCTCTGAGGACAGTTAAAGTGGCTGTCTCAGAAGCAGAACCACACTAAGGAAGCTCCCCATATGCTACATATAATACAAGCATGTACACATCTAGCCTAAGTGAAGCACCCAAAGGTGTTTCTGTGCCTCTCATTAGCCACAATGAATTGCTGAGCAATCTGTCTCCTATCTAGTTTGTCCAGTTTGTGTTTCGTCGATATGACACTGCAACGCTGCGCTGTGTGTCATATCCAAAACCAAGCAATCCGAAGGCTCTACTTCACCACTTCCCTTAGTCACTTGCAAAGCAAATATAACTGAGTAGGGGAGGGCATAGCCTAACTAGTTTGGGAACGACCTAGAGAAACGTAACGCTAATTCTATATGAACATGTCTGAGGCTTTAATAAAATCCGGGACGATTTTGAAATTCCACCCGGACACATTTTTAGGTCTCAAAAAGAGGGAATGTCCGGGCAAAAAAGGGCGTCTGGTGGTCACCGTACGTACGGTGAACCCATTTGATTCCTACCTGTTCCACTGTTATAAAAAATAGCAACTTGGTGGGCGTTATCCTGGTCATTTCTCTGCATGAGAAATACAAAGTGTGGAGTGTGAGCGTGTAAATGGGTTGAAATGCGTGTGTCTCACGCCCAATGCGTGAGAATTGAGCCCTGGGTTACGACATGTAACAAATGAATTGAGAGGTTGTAAAAAGTGCAGGGGACAGAGGGCACAGATATGGAAAGTGTGTGGGACATGTCCCGTGCATCCGCTGCGCGCCTGCTGGTCACCCTCAAAGAAAGAAATGAAAAAAGAAAATAACAGAAACAGCCGGTGGGAACCCTTCATTATTTTCTGCCTCGAGGCAACAAATGAACAATTAATGAAAGAAAGAAAGGAATACACTTTGCTCCCCTATTCCACAAAATGTTTAAATCTGCCCTGGCCTGCACTTACATGTACTGTGTGCACTGAAAGTGAGCGATGGGTTACCGGTTGATGCGCATCACGGACAGCCCAAGTCCAGGACATAACAAGTGCCTGAGATTGCTGGACTGAGAGACTGATAGACAGATGTCAAGAGGAGGCAGATATCTAATTTCACAATTTCTTTCATAATGCAAAGGTCCAAGCCTTCAGTAAGGAAGAAAACGGGGTGGAAAGAAATAACAATTTAGAGGTATGTCTTCTTATGTTAATATTTTATGCTGTATTGTGTGTGGACATTTCAATTGTAGGAGCTACCTAAGCTTTGTTGCTAAGTAGCAACAAAGCTAAAGCTATAATTATATAATGATGCTACGATAGATTCTTGACAGATTGAAGGATATGATTCTGAATGGCAAACAATATAGATATCAGTTGCTTGTCCTACACTGCAGCTGGGCTACATGTTTTTCAACGTGTACTCTATAACTGTCCAGATGTATTACTGTCCAGAAGCCCCCTGCTCCAGGAAAGGGGACATCTGATCTCCAACCTACAACTGAAGCATGTAACTTCAGCCAAATATCGGTGGTCTGTTTGAACTTGATAATACACTGTTATATTGTCATTATCATAATTTTAGTCATTGTTGAAAGTCGCCATTACACCATATTAATAAATTAACTAAATGTAGGTGTTACTCATATGAACTTATAGATTTGCACAATATAATGGACTTAATACAGTGATGTACCACTGTACTATATGTAGTACTAAATATACTGTACTACATATAGGATTATATGTACTTTATGTTTATACAGCTGCAGGTAAAACAACAACCAGCATTGCAGCTCCCTCCAGTGAAACAGCCTGCAGCTCCTTTCAGTGAAACAGCCTGTAGCTCCTTCCAGTGAAACAGCCTGAAGCTAAAGCAACACGTAACACTGCAGCTCCCTCCAGTGAAACAGCCTGCAGCTACCTCCAGTGAAACAGCCTGCATCTCAAGCATCATGTAACACTGCAGCTCCCTCCAGTGAAAGAGCCTGCAGCTCAAGCAACATGTAACACTGCAGCTCCCTCCAGTGAAAGAGCCTGCAGCTCAAGCAACATGTAACACTGCAGCTCCCTCCAGTGAAAGAGCCTGCAGCTCAAGCATCATGTAACACTGCAGCTCCCTCCAGTGAAACGGCCTGCAGCTCAAGCAACATGTAACTGTGCGTTCACACCAAACGTGACGGGGCAACACGACTCCATATACAGTCAACGTAGAGACATGAATCGGGCGAAATTTGTCACTAGAAAAACCTGCGGCAAGATTTGACTTGTGGTGCAGCATGAAAGCCCTGTCATGGGCGAGTGCGTTCACAAGGATTTGCAGCGCGACACTTTCGCTCGAGTTGAAATATTTGAACTTTGCCGCGACATTCACGTGATGACAGCCAATCAGCGTTCACTCCCTGGGTGATGTAACATAACAGCCAATCAGTGTACAACCGGCCGGGCCAACCATTCCCTGCACTCCGCAGTGAACCACAGAACAGAGAAGAAAGTGATTGTTGCCGTTTGCGACTCCCGGAGCTCTATATATAATATTATATGATATGATATAATATAATATATAAATATCTATATAATATAATATATAATATCACGGCCAAAAGCTGTGTGCGCCTTCGGATGATATTATGAACCAATAAATGACGGGCATTCCAACATCTCTCCCTCTTCCACAACAGGTAAAGACATGCAATGGTGGTTATCTCGGCCATGGTTGAGAATGATTGGCATGAAGCACCGTTGGTGGGCAAAAGATGTGGCGTGACAAAGTTTGCCTGATAAAACTTGCACAGCGACAGATTCTGATTTGTCGCACTGCAAAACTTGGGCGACAACGCGACCCGGCGACAAATGTGTCTTTTGGTGTGAACGCACAGTAACACTGCAGCTAAAAGCAAAGAGGGCATTTTTTAAATAATGTATTAGAACTATGCAAGGTAAGCTTAATTTCTGGAGCACACATGCAAATTACACTAATTAAAACAGTGCACAAAGCTGTCTTGTTTGAAGAAGTGTAATTATCTTATCGTTTTCTATTATCATCCTTGTTTATTTCAAAAATGACGTTGTGCAGCTTTAATAGTAGTATTTTTGTCTACGTATTTGTTAATAATAGTGTAAATTGTAGTAGAATGATAAACACTTTTTAGCCAGCCATCTCAGGGACCAATTAGCAACATCCCAGGGAACTGGTTTTGAGTAAGGGTGTAATCTTTTGAGATTCAAGCACCAGTTTCTTGGTTTTTTAGTAACATGTAAAGGTAGTTGGTAAGATTCAACAATTTATAATAAAAATAATAATAATAATTATATAAAATAAATCTGTGGTGAAGAGTCAGTACTGTGTATTACCACTGGAGTAATGTGTTGGTGGTGCTGGTGGTGTGTGTCTGGGTGGTCGGGCACCAAATCGTAATCTCGCCTAGGGCACCAAAACGTCAAGAGCCGGCCCTGGCCATAACAACAACTCTCCATCTGCTCATTACCTCGGCCCTCAGGGAGCCATGCGGCCCCCAGGACCACAACATGTCCTCCTTATCATCCAGCAGCACATGCAGGCCTGCTGCATGCACACACTCACACACATGTTCATTCACACTCTCATACACTCAAACATACTCACAGTTTCATACAGACTCTCATACACGTTCACACACTCTCAAATGCCCTCACACTCTCATTCATACTCACACACACACTCACATATACACCAACCATTTTGACACATTCTCACACACACACAAACATAAATACATACTTTCTCTCTCTCATACACACACACATGCACACGCACACACACACACACACACGGTCTGTGCACATGCCCAGGCACACTCTGCCATACTTCCACTCGCGAAGGAGATAAGAAAGAAATAAGCTTGGGACAATTACAGGCCAGAGTGTAGTGCCTCCTGCATACAGAGAGCCCCCACCCCAGCCTGCCCATTGGCCACCATCTCACAGTGCTCCAGGCGAGCGGGGAGAGAGGAGAGAGAGGTCAATCTGTGGCCGCTGGGCTTATGAGTGACCTTTTCGGCTTCTGTAGACGATCCAGCAAGACAGTCTGGCCCAGTTCTGACTGCACTGCGAGACCGTTCAGCGGGAGTCCATCGCCTGGTGCTGAGGAGAGAAGAGAGGAGGAGGAGCCAATAGCCTACTTGTTCTACAGGGTTAGTACAAGGTAAAAAGGTTGAGTTATTCAGCTATTATAGCAAGATAACTACACATTCTCAACTTGATCTTGAAGTGTGTGTGAGGCTTACCTAAGGAGCGTGTGTGTCTTACTCAAACATGCGTGCTATTTATCAAATAAAATTTATTTCAAATAAGTCCTCCAAAAAGGTTAGAAAAGGATGCAAATGGCCGGATCCTTATAGCCCTTCTTCTCACCCATCTCTCTCTCTCTCTCTCTCTCTCTCTCTCTCTCTCTCTCTCTCTCTCTCTCTCTCCCTAGCTGTCCCGCTCTCCCCCTCTTCCCTCCTGGCCGTTTTGAGCTAGGGGATAAGGATGTGGGTTTCCACCCGTGCCGGTGATTCAGTGCTGAGCATCAGGCTCATGTGAAAGGCGTTGTAGCGGGTGTTTGCAGATGGGTTAAATCATGTGTGTTTCAAGCATGTTAGCTTCCAGCACGTTAGCTCTGACCGTGATAGCTCTTTGCATGCTGTTTTTCAGCACTGTTGTGTGTTCATTTTGAGCTTGTTTGTGTGTGCGCTTGGTCGGAGTGCTGTTGATTATGACAAAATTGCAGCGAGCATTTCCATTCATCGCTTTAATTATTGTATTGAAGGCAAAGACCCAGAATCCAGATTTAGTTTATTGGGATGTGATTCTGATTGTGAAACATTTCAAACATAACTTAGATCAGTTTACTGTGAGTGTGTACGTTTGTATGTGCGTGAACATATTTGTGTGAGCATGTGCACGTTGGGTTGTGTGTGTGTGTGCTTATCGTTTGTGTGCTTGTATGGCAGTGTGTATGTCCCAGTGTGTGAATTGGTGTGTGTGTGTGTGTGTGTGTGTGTGTGTGTGTGTGTGTGTGTGTGTGTGTGTGTGTGTGTGTGTGTGCACGATAAAAGCACTCCCTGGGGGCAGGAACACAAGTAGTCCCTCTCTCAGGAATCATTAACAGATAACGCCCTGAAGCCTGTCCTTGAGGAAGGGGCTGGAGAATATAAAATCACCAAACGCATGAAAAAGCAATTGATTTGTATCCATCAGGAGTAAATATGGGCAATCTGTGCAGGCTCCTCTCTCTTTCTCTCTCTCTCTCTCTCTCTCTCTCTCTCTCTCTCTCTCTCTCTCTCTCTCTCTCTATATATATATATATATATATATAGATGTGTATAATATCACAAAAGCATTCCCACACATACTGTGGACATTTCAGGACTGCAATTGGATAGGTTTCTGGTAGAGAAAAACAATCCACCAACATGGTCTCCAATTGTTCTAATGAAACTTTGCATCACTGAGGAGGCCATTAGCTTAATGCTGAAGGGCCTTGTGTGGCCTACTTTTCACTGAACTCCACAAGACATGTAACTCATTACCAGAATCATGTTGATGAAGAAATGTCATAACAGAGAACATACGCCGTGTGTCCAAAAACCACAAGATACAGAACGCTTTGTTCGCATTGAGTAAATGTTGAAACATCTCAGGCTCACGATTTAGTCGCCTTATGTAATCAAGCAGGATCTACTGAGATTGAGTCTGACAGAGAACTTTCCATGGGGAAAGGAAAAAAAAAAAAACATGACGGAAAATCACACAAATGAACAAAGATGAAGAAGAATACATTAATTAAAATGTGCATAAATTGCCGCAAATTAAAATTAATGTATGGTAAAAAAATGTCATTATTAATTTACAGTGTCTAAATCCGCTCTTGATTCTTTCCGTTCTTTTTTTTCTTCTCTGTCTGATGTTTCCCTGTTCAACGGGGGGTTCTTATGAAATATGGAGGGGCCTTTGACCTATTTAACTGCAAAGAGGAAGGGGTTAAGACAAACACAGGGTGGTAGGGGGTGGGGGTCAGATTCCTGTTGATTCTGTTGGCTTGCCAGGGCCCCTGGGGCCCTACAGCGCTGATGACGCCTCTGTAAGGTCTTTACCCCGCCCACCAGCAGCCAGAGTTTCCCTTCCCAGAGAAATCAAGAGAGTTCCCATCCGTAACGGCCTGTGTCCCCGTAATTTTCCAGCCCCTTTAATGGTCATTTAGAAAGCAATTGTAACACTTACATTTGTCGTGATCTACGCTGGCCTGGCCGCGTAAAGAGGTGATTAAAAACGAATTTCTCATAAAGCTGATTGCACTTGCTGTAAGGGTTGATGGGGGAGTTCCCTGAGGTAGATTTTGTACAACGGATTATGCCATAAATAACTGTGTATGATACACAATACTGGGGGCATTAAACTCTCCCTGATATCACAGTGATGAGTGAACGATTGACTGGGAAATGTGGGCAAGACAGTCGAATAGTTAAACCCCCACTTGGCTGTTTGACCCCCAGCCAAGGGGGTTGTGTGGTTGAATCCCAATATCCACAGTCTATCCTTGAGCAAGCTGCCAGAGCAGCTACCTGTTCCTCAATGAGAGCTCTATCTACAACTGAGCTGTACGATGCTTTTGATAAAAGGAGGAGGGAGGTCTGCTCAACAGTAAATATTTAAAGTGCCCTGCTGTCACCAAATGTCTAAGTGTGAGAAATCAGATGGTAAACTATGTAGAATAATTCAGGCTGAGGAATTGTCCTGACGTATAGAAAGTGAAACCTGGGTTTTAGTCTCGGCTGGGGAGCTACACCAGGGGGGCCCTCTTTCCTGCTTTTCTTTTATCATTTCTTGTGCTTTTAAGTTTGCCTCGATTTATTCCACTTGCCCGTTTTTTCTCTCGTATTTGTTCCGTTTGCAGAACACTTTATTCGATTTGGTGCGCTGCCTTTATTGTGGATTTGAATAATGTGTCTCTTTAAGCCCCTATGGATATGAGAAAATTAATTTAGCCCTCGTCTATATTTATAACATAAATATAGACGAGGGCTAAATTAATTTTCTGGAAGCCGTGGAGTAAGCCCTAACATGAAGGGATAAAGGACTCAAAGAGGTCGGGTACCTTTTGTGCTGTGCACAAAACATTTATGGCACAGAGACAAGATGGTTTATTTCAGAAACAACAAAACAAACACATCGCTGTTCTAATCTTTTACGGTGGAATCCCTCTTTACTAGTTATGACTCATGAACAGCCATAAGTAATATCCATTTCTTCATCTTTCTATTGAAGCAGTCATCACACCATGCCATGACTTTCAACCCTTCCCTTTGCTAAGCTTCTCCAGCGGTGTGTTTCGCCTGCATGTTTAACGAGCCAATCAGGAGCAGGAGCAGCCCCCCTGTCCGAATCCTTCCAATAGATAACCATGATATTAGCGTTATTACGCATATCACAGTTCGTTCCCTGGGTCGATGCGTGCTCGGCGACGGCGACCTTGTGTGTCCTTGAACGTGCCGGAGTAATTACCCCTCGCTCAGGCGTGGGCGGGTGTGGTTGTGAGCGGGTGAGGGGGGCTCTGGGATCTGTCACCCAGAGAAGAAGTGATTACAGTTGAACGTCTCTAGAGGGGGGGTCCGGAACAGGTGCCCACCTCGGTCCTTTATAACGAAGGAGGAATCATGCCCATTTATTTATTTTTTTATCTCCCCCCCGCGCCATGCCGTCCCTCACTGGAGGAATCCCATCTCCATAATCACATTTCTTTAACTCATATTTTGTATAATATGAATAAGGGTATTAATTTTAATAGCGCACAATGACTATTTAAAAATGATATTAACCTTCCCGGTTGACCTCTGAATTCACCGATTTCAATCTGCCTGTAAGAAAATCTATCGCTCTGCCTTGTCCCTTGAACAACCAAGGAGGGGAAATATTGACTCGGTGGGTTGGAAACCCACATACCCTTATGAACTGTTGTCTTTTTCAACTTTATCGAAACTGAGCCAAATGTCCCCAAAGGAAATCATTGTGTCACCCGAGAACGACAGCCCCCCCCCCACCCCCCCCTTCCTCTCCTCTAAATGGAAACGTCAACATACATAGATATCAACGTGACTAACTTCACTGTGTGCAATAGCTCTCTCTGAGAGGCTGCGTCCAATCTGCATAATGTATGGCGTGTCAGTCTGACTGGCAGCACTTTGCAAAATAGATAAATAAGTCTTAAATTATTCATTTGATTTCAAGTAGGCTGTAGCATGCAGATAATAATAGTTACAAGTTGACAACGAAGGAGGCTTACTTTCCCTGGGTAACTCACAAATATATTCTGATATGGCTGATGAGGGTAATGCATTAAGTTTTTGAGAGTTACATTGTGTGCACCGGTTATATAAATGACTGAAGATAGGAGACAATGGTAGTTAAGGAGCTATAGGTACGATTTAAAGACTATTATCTAAAATAACATTTATTAGATATGCCATAGCCATCTGTCAGCTATTAGTGACCGCAATGCTCACGAATAGCTGAGAATATCTATTTCTGTTGTCTGTGTATGAAGCAACTTACTGTCTCATTTCTGCATATTCAGGGCATCACTTTTCTGATTGGTTTGGGGAATCCATCTTGCCTGTCAATAACAGGTGTGTGAAATGCAAGACTTTTCAATGTCAGATGAACGTAATGGTTACACTTTACAATAAGGGTACATGATTGAACCATTGAAGGAACCATTGAACCATTAAGTAACATTAATTAAGTAATTAGCATTATCATATAGAATTGACATAGGTATTAGGGAAGGGGGTTAGGGTTATTGGGTTAGGATAACGATAAGGGTTACCCCCTACCCTTATCCGAACCCTATTAAATCATGTATACATGTATACTTTAGTTAACATGAATTAATCATTATCTTAGTTTACATGAACACCATGAGTAAATGATTTCCAAACCATTCGTTTACTGGTAATCAACTGTTAGTTATCGCTTATTACTGCATTAACTCATGTTATGTAATGTGAAACCTAGATACTATATGTGGCATCTGAGTTCCTCTACGCGCACACACACACACACACACACACACACACACACACACACACATAAACCACACACTCTCACATAAACACACACACACTCTCTTAAACTCTAACACACACACATACACACACACACACACACAAACACATCCACTGACACACACACTCTCACATACCCTCGCCCACACAGGGGTCCTCTTAAGTCATCCTTAAAGGAGACTCCCTGACACTTGCCTGCTTCAAGGCCCTGTGCATAAATCACTCCAATCGGATCGCTGCTTCCTTTTGCATTACGCAATGCGGTGCAAGGCATTCCTGACCCCAAAAATCCTGCATGACGCCACAGTGTCTGTACCTCAGCCAGCTGCCAGAGCACGGGCACACAAAAAACAAACCCCAAAATAAACAAACATGTCTTTTATTTGAGTTGACTCTAAAGCGTAAACCCATAGTCTTGTTTAATTATAACATGGAGATTCCCCTTCATGCTTCCAAACATCAGCCTCATTATCGCACTGCATCGGTTTAGCTCATTCACAATAAAGCAAATCTGTGTGCCTGTGTGTGTGTCGGAGCACAATGTGTTATTTAGACACATTACGTTTGGCGGTGGACCAGATATGCCGCTCCGGCGAGATTGGAATCAGGAGACAATGCCTTGTGAAAGATTTAGCGGCTCAGTCGAGGGGAGACTAGACTGTTTCCATGGATAACTGCCAGCATTGGATCTGCTCCGGATGTGCTTTATTATAGATAACATTAAGAGAGATGGCGCCCACTGTTTCATTCTGTCTCCCACATGATCAGCCCCCCTATAGATGTGTCTTCCCCTTCCATCCCACCGTCATGAAGACATAAAGCCCATCTGGAGTGGTAAAGACCTTGGTGTCTTATTTTTATATTTTATTTTATCAACTGGCATTTTTCGGGATTGGAGCGCATGTGAAAGGGCGAATGTTTCATTTCTGACCCAGACTCACTGTTGTCTATTTAACAGTGAACCTGCTAGAGGCTACGTTACCCAAGGAAACCATATGCGGGAGAGTTTGAATACATGTACTGTATGTATTTGTAACCATTTCCAGGCGAGAAGGGTCATTGTGCTGTTTGTTGCAAAACTCAATTACATTGAGATGTTTGTGACAAAACAAAATGTAGAGGTTATTCCTGTTATCCTGGCTTTGATGAATCTCCTCGTATTGATTGTGTACTACCAAGCACACCTTGTGTGTAGTATTGAAGCACAAAGCATTTTATGAGTTTATTGTTACCCTGGGATACTTGCTTGCTAGTGTTAGGGTGCTAGGGTGCTAGGGTGTTTGAAGCACATGGCCTCCCTATGTAAGCCACTGGAAAGTGCAGCTAGCAAAAAAACCCTGTTTGGCTGCTTCTTTGCAGAAACATGTGTGAGCCCCATAGTGTGTACCACAAGGGGGCAAATTTCTACATACCGAAGGAGGGAGAAAGCACCGCAGCCGAAAATAAGTAAGGAAATAAGTTCACATTCTGTAGCTTCCAATAAATCAGATGTTATAGAAAAAGGTGAGGCAAAGGAAATGGCTTCCAGTGATATTGAGAAGATGTCTCTTTTAAAAGAATCATGTTTTCAAATGTAAAATCTTAAATGTATGTTATAAGTGAGGCTGAGTGCATTTGAAGTATTCACCCTCAACATTGGAGTAAATATAAAACAAATTCCAAGTGCTGCACTAACAAAGTTTCAAACTACTGTACTGAGTGCCTTGTAGCTATGGCAATCAGAACAACGCATTGAATGAAATTGAATTCGAAAATTCAAGGTCAGAAGATGGCTTTCCCCAAATTATAGAAGCTTTTGAACAGTTTGAAAGAAAAGCTAAATAAAGTCAACCTTTTCCTTAGCCTTGCAAAGGTAGCCTTAATCAGCAAACCCCAGCCAGTGATGCTAGATGATGACGAAATTTAGAAAGGCCATTTCTTTTGCCATTAGGTTTAATTGATATAATATTCTTGCTGCTTTGGAATTGATTCGACCGCAATGTGTTTTTACTTCAATGAAACGGTTGCGGTTACGTTCGCTCATGGTGTTCACTTTGGAAATACGTTATTCGGGGTCCGACCCGCTGAAGCTCTTTTAATAATGCCGACGGCAGATTTTCCAGACTTAATGAGCGAAGCAAATATGCTCTGGCTGTGCAAGGCTACCTATTTCTCCAATTCTACCATGAAGTGGCGTCTAAGCTTGTTTAGGAACAAATCCAAGACAAAACTATTAGTCATGGCACAGAAGGAAAACAATAAGCACCACCTTGGCTCCCATCAGTGAAAGTATTTCTTGAATAAAAATATGTTGTGGTTGGTCTATCCGAGGGTCAGCTCATCTCTGGGGTATGGCTCCAATGAGCCCCTCTGAGAACATCAGTCGTTTACTTCATATCTTCCTTCTGATGCTTCTTTGTTTGGTTTGTGGTTTCTGCAGTGCCTTTGAAGCTAGCGTAGGACCTGTCCACATGGATACGATTTTTGTGTAAAAATGCGGTCTTGCACATTTGGGCCGACAGTCCAGAAGGACAGGGAGTTTTCAGTGCCTGCAAACACACTCTTTTGAAACCAGGTCTCAGGGTGAAAAAGAGAAAAATGCCCCCCCCCTTTTTTGTTTTAGGATTCATGAGAACCCCAGATACGCAAACGATGACGTCATCGTCCCACCCACCAGGTGGGCAACGTTAGATTTCTGTCTAATTTGTTTTTGTTTGATTTAATTTGTATTCTTTTTGTGGCTTTAAATACAGCCCCTTGGTAAATATAATTACTAACTGTACATTAAAAAGTATTTCCTGCTCATTCTACAAGGTATAACAACTGCTGTTCTTCGGTTTTGGTTCTTGGTTTCTTCTTCTTCGACTGTATTTTTGTATACAGCGTTGAGGCTTGATGCGGATGCTCCACCTCCTCTTCTTCTTTTTTGGTGGAGTTCTGTAGAATAAACAGCGGCACATGTTTCTACAGCTAGATGCGTCTTTGCACTGAGTCCATCATTAAGGAGAAATTCCTGCCACGCTGCCAAGGAAAACGGGGGAAAAGATTGTTATCGTAGGTGTAGACAGGGCCTTAGATAAGTGCTTTGGTATTTGCAGAGATTTTTAGAGTCACCTCTAGTGTTTGGAATAACGCAGTTTAAAATAATGGCGTTAGGTAACGCCATTAATTTTTCAGTAACAGGGTAATCTAACTAATTACTGTTTCCGTTGTTACAACGCCGTTATCGTTACTGAACATTAAATGCGGTGTGTTACTATGAATTGATTGAATAAACTGCGTAATCCGAACGCACCCCTGGCTCCATACACAAACTGCTAGTGAGGAGACCAGGTGGGTTAACAACGAGATAAGCGATTATGATTGGCTAAGGCAGAGTCATGTTTCATGGTAGCCAATCAGAGCCAGTGTTTTTACACACAAGCCAGGCCATGCGCACCACACACACACCAAACAGATTCGAAGAAGCAGCAGAGATGGCGAGTCCGGAGCAATCCGATGAAAAGTTGGTATTTTCAAGGTGGAGATATAAGCACTACTACTACATTGACATATAGCAACTTTTTTTACAGTAACGCAAATATTTACTTTCCCTGATAACTAGTTACTTTTATTATAAAGTAATTCAGTTACTAACTCAGTTAACTAACTATAACTAATTAGTTAGTTATTTAGTTATTTTTTTTTTTTTTTTTTTTAAGTAACACTGGTCCCAACACTGGTCACCTGTATGTCTATCTTTGTAAATATATGTGTATATGGTTATCCACTCCTCACTTCCTCTCACAATTTTGTTGCTGTCCCGCCTTTAAATGTCAAAATTAAATCACATTTTTACTTCAGAGTTGATACAGTTGTAAAATAAATAAATATTAATTGAACGATAAAATAAAATCATTGAAGTATGCTTTGGGATTGATGAACACTCAATATAATCAAGGTCATATTGTCATCTATTGAATGATGGTAGGGGGGAAGCCTCACATCTCTGTATTCATCACAGGTGTCAAAGGAAATCACACTCTAATCAGCCCCGCAGCAGACAGAGCCCCCTTGCAGTGTTTTGACCGAGACAAATAGGGAGCCATTGATGGGAAAAGAACTTGATACTTCTGCCGTTTTTTCTTAAGCTGTTTTTTCTGTGCGTTATTCATCTAATAGACGGATGCAGAGTGCTTTTGTTTTTAAGTGGTTGGAGGGGGAGTATTAAATGAGTACCTACTACTGCAGCGACCACTATCATCTTCTCAGTGAAATCTTATGCAGAATTGGGTTGGCTTTGGATATTTCATTGTTTTTGTATTGTTTTTTTCACACTTTGAATGTTTGCCCTGTTTTAAAGAATGTGACAGCTGGGCGGTAGTTGTTTTGATGTGAGGCATGCGTTCATTAACTAACAATCTAATTAACGGACCATTTACTGAGCTTTTACAAAGCCCTGTTTTAAAAATCCTGCCGATATAGAGCCAGTCTGGGCATCTTCACCACCTACCTACAACAGACCATTCTACAGCCTCTTTTACTTTGTCTGTGTTATTATTATATAGAATTATTAGAACTGTCTTTCTGGAACCAGATGGTCCCTTGTTGTAAACCCCAGCATCAGTCAGGTATAGGGTAGTACTACTGGAGGTACGCTGTCCTTGAGCAAAGTGTTATTAGGAACCGTCAGTCACTCTACAAGTCTAAGACACCTCAGTAAATTGGCTGTAAATTATTACTTTGAGATCGATTCTGCGCTACATAATAGATGATATATCAATAAATGATGTCTTCTGGAGACAACCTCAAAATGGAGGTCCTTGGGAGAAAAAAATAATAATTTTGCGAAAAAAGGAGTAAATTATGTCTTCCTATCTATGGAGGTTTTTGAAAAATGGACTGCGTCTGATTCCCAGGGACGCAGAGAAGGTTGGATTTCAGGTCTTCCAATGAAATCGATCTTTCCACTGCGTACACATGTATAGGGAGGAGGTCAAACGCTGCTCTGTTATAATCCTGTAGAGTATGTTGTGAATGTGTATGAATGTGTATGTTGTGAATAATTAATAATTGATTATGTTAAAAGGATGCTGATTAGCTTCCGATATTTACTATTTATTAGTTTAGCAGATGCTTCCATCCATCCAAGAAGCAGGTAAGGCCATCCTTCTCACGGGTTACTTATAGGTTATTCAGTGGAAATAGGGATCCAACCCACAACCAGTCAGCTGGGAGTCGAACATCCTGACCACGCCCTGTCCAATTTTCCATGTCCATGCATTTGAACCCGTGTTCAAATCAAGTGTTGTAACTGAGCATTTTGCTCTGCTCTTCTGTACCACATTTCTACAGAACTGGAGCTCAGATCATGAAATAATGGATTTATTCCAGCAGTTTGAAGGTAGCTAAACCTGACAACCTGACGACGGTCAGCCTCACTACCATGCAAATTATGTTTCTCTCTCTCCCTCTCCCCCTCTCTCCCTCTCTCTCTCCCCCTCTCCCTCTCTCCCCTTCTCTCCCTCTCTGGTCCCCAAGGCTTTTCCAAACTCCTCTCTGCTTGTGTTCAGGAATGTTTTTTAATGCACCGCTTTGAGGTATATTAACAATTCTGCAAATTAATAAGAAAAGAAGAAAAAACACCCCCCCACACTCACACACATACACATCCTCTGATACAATCTTTCCATTGAGGACATCATTGCGTCCCTCCCTCGCTACGATCTTCCCAGTGGATGTCCCGTTCCCTCAGCTGGGAAGTCGGGAAGCCGGCGGAGTGCACTTAATATTGTTCTAACCTCCTCAAAGGTTTTCACCACACCACACAGACTTTCCACATTAGAAGAGTAATCAATTGGCAGTGGCGGCACCAGCAGGTCGATAGCTGGTTTAGATGCAAAGTGGGAGCCTCCCCGATATGCGGCCTGCATATTTATCTTGACAGTTAATGATTCTGACAGCTCAGCCAATTTATAAAAACAGAGTGAAAAAGTCATTTTTTCGAAATAACATGTTTAGCTGCTTTCTCATTTCAAGTAATTGCATCTCTATGACCTTAATAAATTACATGAGTGTGTGCGTGCAATTTCATAATTCTAAACGGTATATTAAACTGTTGAGCGTTGAAATCTGCTCGGCTGGGGGAGAAGCAAAGGTGCAGGAAGTGGAACTTCAAAGAAGACGCTCAGTGAGCTTGAAATTGTATACAGCCGTTCACCTTCAACGTCGCTGCACGATTTCACCTTCCCTCACAGCCTCGCAGGCCCGTTTCTGCGGGGAGGTAAAGCATTCGTCCCGGGAAGGAACCAGCGCGCCTTTTGCACACATCAATGCTGGACAGCTGCGGCAACCCACTTCAGCCCAGAAGAGACACACAAAACAGAGGCTCACGCGCAGTGTTGCTTACTGTCGGACCTTCTTAAAAGTACCGATCCATATGTGTCCTACAGAGATTTAGCTTTGAGATCAAAAAGTATCTATCTATATATTTATGCATATATATATGGTTTATATAAGTTTGAGGGTCCCTTAAGGAAGGGATGTTGAGTGAGGCCCAAGGGGAAGCAACTCCCACATGAGCTCAGGATTCAACGCCGGCGGCCCCTAGGGACCCTCTCCCTCATTTATCATGCTACCACGGTGACCCACATACCGCACATCCTTAAAGATTACTGTAAACTTTCTAAAGGCCTCCAAGAGATTTCATGGGAACGGGTGCTGGCGTGGCCGACAGTGGGTGAATCAGTCACGCGGGGTGTCTCGGGGGTCCTGAACACTGCGTGGTTACCGTCCAACCGGCAGTCCTAATCCTTATCCTCCTGGTTTCATTCTTTCATCATTCTGTTTGGTGTCTTTCTCATTTGCATTTGCATTCACCCCATCTCCAAATGCATGTCAATGCAGTCCGACCGATGTTGTCCGACGCGTTGGCATCTCTAATCCCTCTAGAAACATGAAGAACCATAATCAAGTGGAGCAGGCGAGGCTGACCGTGCATTCACACCAAGAGCGTAGGCATTATAATTGACATTACACACAAAGTCAATGCAAAGAAGCAAATAAATGCAACACCTCACCATGGCAACACTGAGGGACAGAATACAGGTTGGAGAGAGCGGGGACGGCAACACCAACAGTGACTGAACAATTCATCGGTGAGGGACAACGGCATCATGTGGTCATTCCAGAGGAAGGAAGAAAAGATGAAAAAGGCAAATCTAAAGGGAAGTCCTTGAATAGGAGGGTTTATGAAAATGGGATTCGGCTGCTATACCGTCTTTGCATATTGAAGAACATTCTGACAAAGCACAACCTCTCTTTCCGGGGAAAATTGCTTTTACAATAAGGTTATTACTGTAAATCAAGTTCCTCCAGCGTATCCCTGGTGGCTGAATGGCTGTTTCTACATGTTCCCTGAAGAAGACGCCTTAATGCAGCTTCACAATCAGGCTCCTCTTGAACCCATCCTGGTAAAGCTCTGGAAACACTCCTCTACGTTTGGGAAATCACTAATATATTTTTTTAGAGGAGCAGATAATTGGACAGACAGGGATTCCAATAAAACACCTCTTCCAATGGAAATGTTTGTAATGGCCCTTGGGATTTTAGGTTTCACATTTAACCACAGCAAATGGACTTCATTTGAGTAGGATGGATATGGTAAATAGATGGAGATCGTAAGATAGATAGATAGAAGGATAGATGGATAGACAGACAGATACACTTGTGAGATATAGTTTAACAGTATAACATTGGGTTAGCAACAGAACAGAATACCCTCAGGTCGAAAGTTGCATACGGTGTGCATCTTAATGTCACCGATGCGCTGTGGCTCCATAGACTGTGGTCTTGGTTCACCTTGTGACCCAGGGCCCCATCCTGGATGATTAGAGGCCCCCACTCTCAGGGCGCCGTCAAGAGGCTCGCTGCCCTGCTTTGAAGCCACTCTCTGGGCTCTCTGACAGCCAGGGTGGGCACATCAAAGAACAATCGCTTGTGGCTCACTGCCTTTGTCTTTTAACAATGAAAAGTACAAACACAACACAGGTAGCAGGTGGTGGAGGAGGGGAGGAGGGTAGGGATGAGAGTGGGCCAGATTTCTAAACCTCTTGCTTTCCCCCGGGTTCTTGCTATTGATTTAGATCCGGAACATTCTGTGAGCCGCTTGTAGATTCAGAGTGTGTTGTCCTTCCTTGAGAGCGTTTTTTAATTGTGTATTACGGCTTCCTTATGATCACTTCTGAAAATGTAGCATTATTGTAAGCATTTTTATATTTCAATTTTTTTGATTTATGATGACGTATCATTTCGTATCATTACAAGCGCTACAACAAATTCCCCTTGGAGATCAATAATGTATCCATCATCATCATCATCAACTGTCGCTTTGTATCATAAAATGCGTATTTTTTTTACGATACATTTGTTAAGAAATATATTTAATGGTAGTAAGATCACATTTGACTGTACGTAGACTTTATCCGCTTATTCCTACAAAAGCCAATGGCAGGCATTGAGTGAAAGAACAAATTCAGAGTTGGACAATATAATTCCAGTACTTTGATTAAATTGAGAAGCCAGAAGCTGCATAGCTAAGCAGTCTTGAGTGTTGAAAGAAAATCCCTCAAGATCTTGATTTACCAAATTTCCTTGTTATTCCCATGCTCTTTAGAATAGTGAAAAGATCCAGAAATTAACAAAATATTTCAATGGATAATATATATATATATATATATATATATATATATATATATATGCCGCACATGGAAAGAAATGGATAAGCATAATTAGCATATTGAACAGAATTTTCCATCAAGTGTGAATGGTCCTTTGGGTGGTCCTGGAAGGGCCTACAGAGGTTCACTAATGACACATCCTGAAGGTTACAGCAGGAATTGGTCCTTCTCAGGGTCCAGAGATGGTTGTCACAGAGGTTGGAGGGGCTAGATTTATGTGTTCTGTTTCGGCCAAGCAATGGAGGCGAAACACCCGGACAGATTAATATGGAGGTAGGATACTATAGTGGCACCCGGTTATTCGACTCCCTGCTTGATGGAATTGGGTCCAAACCCTCATGTCCTCAGTCCAGGCATCCTTCAGCAAGATACCTAGTAAATACTAAATAGTACTAAATAGTCATCGTAAAATTGTAACACAATGTCGCCGTACTCATAATGCCATTGTTTTTTAAAACTAAGACAAGATCTGGATGGTCTCACTAGGCTAGCTTAACCAAGATAATCATACTTAATGAATCCACATATTTCAAGGTGAAAAGAAAAAAATATATATTATTGACAAGGCCATACTGTCATCACACCAAGGATTCATAGGACCATAAAGGAAAATTTCCTAACTTCTAAAAAAAAGTTTAAAATGCTAACCCTGACCCTATAAATCCAATAATTGTAAAGCCTTTCTTACTGCCCCTGTGAGTGTGCTACAGAAGACTGCTGGTTCAGACGAACCCTATACTCTGTTAGTGTGCTAGCATTGTTTTCCCAGCAAGCACTAGCTAATGGGCAGTATATAGGGGTTAGGAGTCAACATGCTAAACATGCCTGGAAGCATATTAGCATGTTAGCATGGTAATGGACCCTTATCACCCGAGAGTGTTACTACCATGTGACTTCTGGTGCCTTGATCGTTCACAGGCAAAAGGGGCCAAACTCACGAGACCCCCAACCAAGCTGGAACTAATTACAACCGATCAAGCAGATCTCCCCTCTGTACGTATGGTCATGTGTGTCTGACACTACAACACACACACACACACACACACACACACTTATTGTAGCTCGTTTTATATTGTAGGCTGAGGTGAAATGGCAACCACTTGATGATTATATGACCAACGAATAATAGAGAATCATGCTGTACTCTGTTCGAATGGGGATGTGTGTCTGACACATCAACACACACACACACACACACACACACTTATGTATTTAGTTTTACATTATAACCTATCATAAAATGGGATTGATTACAATACATTTCATATATTTAGTTTTTTTCAGACAGACGGATCATTCAAAATCATATCCTTGATGATGAATAAACAACGTTCTATAATCATTTTAAGAGACATATTAGTTTGAGGGACATTTCATATATTTGGTATAGACCTATCTAGCACGGCTTGGCGCTAGTGCCCATTCTCCTGCAAGCCATTTTATATAAGCCTGGTGTGTCTCTGGCCCAGGCAGCAATCACATGTTTTTCCTTCAGAAGATCCACGCTCTACTCATACCTTTGGAATTTGTTTAATATGTAGCCAGCATATATTGCACTCAATCTAGGTACAGTATGTTCTATGTTCTTCTCAAGGTTCATTCTCCCTGTGGGTTTTGAGGAGATTCAGGGTGCTGGGACACCCACTCAATCTCTCTGTATGAACAGTAATCGACTTCTTCGATGCATCTTATTGCTTTCCCAGAATTCAACATGGTTGGCATTGATGTGTGTAGTCTCTTCGATTCACATGAGGAATTCCTGAAAGAGAGGTTTTCTGGATTCACAGGTTCACTGCATTTCTCTCAGTTCATCCCAAAGGGGATGTTGTGTGTGTATAAAGAGCAAATATATATTTACTTCCAAAGAGAAGCATCCTGACCAGACCAATGGGGCCAGCGAGAAACCAAAAGGTCAAAAACGTCTAAACTTAACCTTTCCTGTACAAGGAAAAGATTCATATAACACTCACAGTTACTTCTCAATAGGATCTAGTAAGGCATGAAGAACTTAACTTAATGAATTCTGGGGACACTTCTCAGGATGACAAACCGTACAATAAGATTGAGGTATCAAGAACGATTAAGTCGAGATTGGTCGCACTGACGTCAAAAACTGTCCATCCTTCACAATCAACCAAGACTTTACTCCATTCTCATTAGGTTGGCACTCAGTTTTTTTAAGGCTTGCCCTTCGCCGGGCAGGCTGTCACACAGCAGAGGTAAGCTGTCTTATCAGCCTCCTTGTGTGTGTGTGTGTGTGTGTGTGTGTGTGTGTGTGTGTGTGTGTGTGTGTGTGTGTGTGTGTGCACGTGCATGTTTCGTGTCAGTCCTATTAGCCAGAACAGCTTCCTCAGAGTGGAGCGCTTTGTTATCACAACTCATATCACAACTCATTTCCCCGGCCTTCATCTTCCTCCTACAACTCATTAGTCATTTTTTTTTTCCTTTTGACAATTAATTTGAACAATATGTTGTGAAGTGCTAACAGGATACCTATGCACCTTGATCTATAGTTAGACAGGCTGCTAGGACTTGGTTTTACAGTGTAGTTATTTAGCAGATTCTTAATCTGCAATAGGTCCTAGTCCTGCAATAGGTCATAGTGGGCCAACGCTGGTGATGTTGGTGATGGAACCCAAAACATTTGAGCTGAACACTGCGGCATGTGGCTCAGGAGGTAGAGCGGTTTTGGCTGGTAACCGGAAGGTTGCTAGTTTGATCCCCGGCTTCTCTCCTCGACACCTAGCCCCAACACCTAACCCTAACCCTAACCTAACCCTAACCCTAACCCTAAACCTAACCCTAACCCTAACCTCCTAACCCTAACCCTCACTGCTCCCGACGAGCGGCCTGTTGCCTTGCATGGTTGACACCGCTGTTGGTGTGTGAATGTGTGTATGAATGGGTGTGTGAATGTGTCTATGAATGGGTGTGTGAATGTGTGTGTGAATGTGTCTATGAATGGGTGTGTGAATGTGTGTATGAATGGGTGAATGTTAGGCAATATTGTAAAGTGCTCTGAGGGGTCACTGGTTAGGGAAGCAATGTATAAATGCAGTCCATTTAGCAAAGTCTTTTATCCGGTAAATTCTGTAAAAGGTCATTGTTGGGCAGCGTCAGTGAAGTCAGCGAAGGAACCCCAAACCCTTCATCCCTATGGAGTTGATCACACCAGCCACAACACGATCCTGACACTTTGGCGAAATCTTTTCGCCAGTAAATCCTGCAGTACATCATTGTGAGGCAGCTTAGGTTAAGTCTGGATTTTGAAATGTGGGGATGGAACCCATAACTTTTGTCATTTGGGAGTTGAACACCCAGAACACTACACTATCCTAACTCTTTAGCATAGCATTTTGTCTCTTATCCAGGACGTTCTGATAGAGGTCATTGCAGAATAGTTTTGGTTAACATGAAAATGAAAATGCCCCCGCCACCTGCCCCCGGCCGCTGTTGTCAAACATTCTTTATCTCTTCCAGTTAAAAAAAAAAAAAAAGGATTGGAAAACATAGCCTGGGTTGATTAAATACAAGCTCTTTATAGAAAAAGATTGGTTCAGCGAAGCAACACAGACCCTAGCTGAACCAACGCCCACCTCTCCCCCCGTCCATGAAGCCAAATTAAATTGCGTCTAAAACTCTTGATTGAAATGAAAATCCTTTCCAACATGAGGACATATGAATTCAAACGCTTTGTTCTTCATCATCCTTTTCTAGTCACACTCAGTCAGTTAAGAACGCATTGGTTAAAGTTGCTGCTTATATATGTGTTCAAACCGATCCTTGATAAGTGTAGCAAAGATGTCGCTATGACCGTCATTCATCTACAGCAGGGATGGGCAACTGGCGGCCTGCGGGCCACATGTGGCCCGCATCCTCACTCTGTGAGGCCTGCAGATAATTTAAGATTAAAAAAAAAAAAAAAAAGCAGGGTATCTTTTCATAGAATTCAAAGGCAAACCCATGTGTCTAGTTTGCTTAGAAACAATATCAGTCATGAAAGATTTCAACTTAAGTCGCCACTACTACAACTGCACTGAATATAATGCTAGTTGTTGTACTTAATGTTGGGCCACTGTTTTTCAGTTTTGTGGCATCATTGAATGATGATGTATGTGAGCTCTTTGCACTGAAAAAATAAGAATCACTCATGTGGCTTTTAAAACAAACATGTTGTGTTCATCGTTTAACAAGAATATAGACATGTTAAAAATGGCATTTGAGCATGGAAAATATGAAATTAATGTATGTTGGTTCAATTAACATACATAGGCTATGAATCAGAATTATTTTTTAGGTAGTGGCAATCCCCAAAATGCACCAGAATACAGGAAATCCCATCTACCAAATTCAAAATTTCTGGGGGAGGACACCCAGACCCCCCCCGTCCATGACTACCCCACACCAACAACTTTCATCACCAGCCACCACTGATACAGACATATATCTACATACAATTTGTTCTTATTTTGAATTATTTTGTAGCTTCTCTCATATCCGATTAGGTGAAGAGTGAGGTCATGTGGCCCTCTGATGGGGATGATGACAAATTGTAGCCCTCTTAATCATGAAAGTTGCCCATCCCTGATCTGCAGCATGCCACTTCATTTGAAAATCCCGCAATATCAAAAAAATACAATTTCAAGAATACTCAAGAATAATTTCATGAATCGACAGTAAAACAAGAAATAACTCAACATGAAACGTTGGGAAAGAAACAAAAAATTTAAAATGAGTCGTTAATGGCACGACTATTGGATTCATCATTCGACATAACACTGGTAACACTTATTTGAATGTTGGACACCTCAACGTTTCATTCTTAAACCATTAGCACTGTGGTTTCTGCACATCATAAGTGCCATAATCAGCCAGCACTAAGCAGCCAGTTCTAAGCAGACAGTACTAAGGAAAGGAGAGTTGTTTTAATCCAACAGCCGATAAAATGTCTCTTCTCTCCTCTTCTGTCGGTTCTCACACTCCCTGGCCTCTGAAAACCGCTGGGAGGACCTAATTAGAGACAATTCACACTCCACAGGTGTGAAGGCTAAAGGTGTGTGTGTGTGTGTGTGTGTGTGTGTGTGTGTGTGTGCGTAGACATATGTGTGTGTAGTCTTGTGTGTGTGCGCAGGGGAGTGGGTGTGTGGGTGTGTCTGACCTGGCCCACACACTTGTGATGATTAATGATGTGGTGCAGCACTCTAACTAACTCTGTACATGAATAAGCATTAAATAAGTGTTCCAAGACAATATGTACTTCACCTGGGTTTGTGTCAGATGATGACACATTACAGGATAAAACTGACTAAAGAACAAATATTTTAAATCGTTTTTTAGTTTTATTTCCTTTACTAAATTAATCAATGATTGCTGATTCCTGTATAACCTTCCTGTTTGCTGGGTAATCTTTGCCATGAGGAAAGCACACAGGGGTCTGTTTGCTTGCTCTACATCTCGCTTTACCAACGTCCTCCCAAGGTTCGCCTTGATAAATCCAAAACGGCCAGGGTCGCAGGCGAAGAGATGTCAACAGATAACAAGTTGGCTTCCAGTGATTCCAGTTGACAACAGGGATGGTGGGTGGATATACAGACCAAACACCTGTGAACTTCCAAACAAATCCAACAACTTAAAATAAATACTTAAATGAGAGATGTTGTCTCAATGACGTGGAGACGACTGCTGGCATTGTGTTTTCAGACCATAGAAACAAAGTGTGAATGCTAAACTGTGAGGGGCAGGAAATGGACTGCTCTTAAACATACAGACAAACACACATCAACCCAATTAATCCTTATCGCTGTGTTGCGGCCTGCCGTTTGTTCTGGTCAAACATGTGAGACGTTTTTTATCATTCATTGTTTCATAAAGTCCCCACAACGCGCCTCCCTGTCGCTGGAACAAACAGCGGTCATTATGTGTGAATAAGCGTGTGTTTAATGGGAATAAAGGCAGCTCTTTTGTCCGCTGGATGTTTTGAATTCATTCGTTTTTTTCAAATGTTCCTCTAATTAACAAATACTAGAGGCCTACCGCTTCTTTAAAGAACTGGCTTCAAATATTTCTAATGGTGCCTTTGCCTGGGAACCACGTTGAGAGGGGCGGAAAATAATAATATTCAATATTTTCAAGATATGAAAGACGATAATTACTTTTGTTTGAGTTTATATTACCATGCGATATTATCAGCTTGTTAAACTCAGTTTTAAAAGGCGTAAAATTATTTCTGTTGATTAATTCATCTCACTCTCCTCATACATTTAATACAATGCAATGCATGTATTTTATCCTTGAACTTGTAATACTTTGGAAAGTTGGTCTGATTTTGATTGTGAATATTGTGTTTTCACAAATGAGCACACACTCACACAGGCCAACAGATTGGCCCTGTGATGCCTACAATTATGCGACTATTTCCTGGGTCCCAGGAATTAGACAAGATTGAGCGATAGAGTGATAGAGATAGAAAGATAGAGGGATTGAGAGATGGAAAGATAGAGGGATATAGAGAAATATAAAGATAGCAGGATAGATATAGATTTAGAAATATAGAGAAATAGAAGGATAGAGAGAACGAGGGATTGAGAGATAAAGGGATGAAGATAGAAAGATGGAGGAATAGAGAGCTGAGATAAAGACCTAGGAACGAGATAGAGCCAGGGTTATACAAATAGAGAGATGCAGGAGAGAGTCGACTCAGTATGTTTACATGCACAGCTTTATCCGATTAAAGTTTAAGTTTAAGTTTAAGTTTATTTAATTTATATAGCACTTTATAAGCAAAACAGGTTTTGCACCAAAGTGCTTCACAAAGACAGACATATACATATGTATACACATACAAGCATGAATGTATACACATGCAAGCATCGAGGCATATATGCATGACAGATGTGAAAATAAAACAAGATTAAAATAAGACATGTTAGACACAATTTAAAATCCAAGCAATCAGATAAAAAATAAAAGTAAAAACAGGTTAAACACAGTTAAAAGCCAGAGAATAAAAGTGGGTCTTAAGGCGTGTCTTAAAAGCAGCAACAGACTCAGCCTGTCTAATGGCCTCCGGCAGGCTATTCCAGAGCCGAGGAGCCGCAACAGAAAAAGCCCTGTCCCCAGCCTTTTTTTTCCACGAGCGGGGCACAGCCAACATGCCACGGTGGGAGGATCTGAGGGGTCTGGCGGTGCTGTAAGGGGTGAGAAGTTCTGAGATATATGTAGGAGCGAGACCATGGAGAGATTTGTAGACTATTAGGAGGATTTTGAAGTTTATCCTGAAATGAACGGGGAGCCAGTGTAAGGATGCAAGGATAGGGGTGATGTGGTCTCTTTTCTTGGATCTTGTTAATAACCGGGCAGCGTTTTGAACGAGTTGTAAACGGAAGATGGTAGCCTGAGAAATGCCGAGGTAAAGGGAGTTACAGTAGTCCAGTCTGGATGATATTAGTGCATGAATGACTCTTTCTAGGTCTGAGGGTGATAGGAAATGCCTGATTTTGGAGATGGTTCTGAGTTGAAAGAAGCTGGACCTGACGACGGAGTTTACCTGCCTGTTAAAACTTAAATCACCATCAAAGATAACACCCAGGTTCTTGGCATGTGGTCTGATGTAGGTGGAAAGGTGATTGAGGTTCTGGGCAGTAGCAGTGGTATGATGTGGGGGGCCAAAGCCATAGTTCAACTATGCTCCCCAATTGGACAACTGCAATTGTCCGGTTATACGACGTGTTTACGATCTTTATTCATTCATTGAGCTGTGGCCGAACTGATGGGGATATTCTATGATATTATGAATCTTATGGCGCATTTCCACCGGCGGGTGCGGATTGGTTCAGTCTGCAAAGGTGTGGCACGGGTCGTGTTTCCACCGCCAAAAGTGGGCGTGACCCGGACTGAGCCGTATTGAGCCATACTCGTCTCAAAGTACTACTCCGTTGAGGTACTGAGATGCCTGAAAGGGTCCTGGCAAGTTTGAGCTACACACACAGTCTGTTTATTGGTCGACAGAATCCTCCCTTCTGTTCGACAGGGGAATAACAAACAAACATAGTACCCGCAAGTTATTTCTGGACAACGGCGAATGCTTCGTTTATTGAAGAAAAAAGTTTGCCATCCTTGCCATTTGACGTCCTACATTGTTGCTTGCTCTTTGTTCATTGTGTGCGTTCTTCTTTTTCCTTGGATTTATTAGCAGGCTACACAGTGTCGGGCTGCTATGAGATCACAATGCTTACGTAGCTGCCATGGCTATCGCCGTCCGGCTTAAACCCCGCCCTACCATAAGGGTACCGGCGGCGGTGGAAACGCAAGCCGTATCTGAGCTGGGCTATAACGCACCCTCACTACTGGGCTGAAGCGTGCTGGGTCCAAAGCGTACCCGCCAGTGGAAATGTGTCATTAAAGACTGCGTCGGGTCTCCGACTCTCTGGTACTGGAAGTACTCTGGTACTTCCACAACAAGCAAAGACGCCTAGTGAGGGTTATCTCGCCCATGGGGGAGAAGGAATTGGGGGAAAGGAACTTTGGCTTTGACTCTCTGAAGTCCCTCCACCGCCCGTCCGTATACGGCATTCCCCCAATTCCTTCTCCCCCATGGGTGAGATAATCCCCACTATAAGTCTTTACTTGTTGTGGAAGAATCAGAGAGTCTAAGAACCCAACGCAGTCTTTAAGATTCATAATATCAGAGAATATCCCCATCAACCTTATTGATGACCCACATTTAGAAAAACATGTACTTATAATTCAGCCTTGGGTGAAATCAAAGCGTAGTGTCTGTGTGCTTCAACCTTTACTGAATGCATGCTTTGCACGCTCCCGAGGCCGGGGATACAATTCTTATAGTGGGTAACTACATTCACTGGCTTCCTCCATCTTCTGTGCCACATTTTTAAATAAATCACTGTTTCTCGTTTTCCAATGGCGACAACAACACGACTATCGTCTCCTTCAACTTCCGGCTCACGGCACCCGGAAAAGATCTTGAGCATGCGCAGAACGCATAATCCAATCCCAATCCATACATGCACACTTAATGCGACAGTTGAATAATCTAGGGGTCTTAATTTGACTATGAGAAACCCAATTTGATTCGGTTTTAGCTTGTCTAAGGTGTATACATGCATCTTAATAATCCAATCATAGTTGGACTAACCCAATAATTCGACTTTCTTGAGTGTCATGTAAACGCACTGAGTGAGACAGGGGGAGATAGAGCTAGAGGAAGATGCAGAAAAAAGACAAAGCGAGGAAAAGGAAGAGAGATATCTTGATTTAAATTGAGAACAGAAAGAGTAGATAGTACAAGAATGAGACGCAGGAAGAGATGGACAGCTAAAAAAAAAAAAAGTGAGGAAGAGGGGGTGAGAGAGTGGGAGCAAAAAAAAAAGAGCAATAAATGACAGAGTAAGTCATGGAGGCGAGCGGGACGGACGTGATGAAAGAGAGAGATCGCCAGGGAGTAAACAAAAAGAAAAATAGAAATGAGAAAGGGTGGGAGAGAAGAGAAAGAGAATTACATTTGCGGCGGCGCCAGTCCTGCCCAGCGCAGGGGTGTGTGAGCCTCTCCGGGGGAGCGGCGGGGAGGAGACGCCCGGGACATGACAAAGGGCCTCTCGTCCGGCTCGCGGCAAACGTGTCAACAGATATATATATATATATATATATATATGTACCATCGTAAATAATCTCTCACTAATTCCTCACTACCGTCAAAAACCCACCCCCCCCCCCCCCCCACTTTTTCCCTTCCTCCCCCCAAACGCCACGGCAACCAATTTCCGTGGCCATCGATTGGCGTTCGTTCCCGGTCGGGGGCCGCAAGAGAGGCAACTCTTCTTCTTCCTTATGGATTTTCACATCACGTTGATGAGTGATGGCGGAAAATCTCTCACCAATCATGTCGCCACTTTCCAGGTGACCCCCTTCTCCCCTCCCCACCCTGCTAACAACAACACCTTCCGAGTATTAATTCAACGTTCTGCTCTTTACCTTGTCCGGAAGAGCTGCGAATTTCACCTCTCTCAGCAGTTTGGTGGAGTCTGCTCATTGGGCTGGTGATGTCATTCGAGGCCATAACCGTGGTGATGGATGGATTGACTAGCAGGTATGGAGCAAGCAGTGTTATTGATGTGTGTGTGTGGGTGTGTGTACTTATAACGTGTCATTCCTTATAATATACTGAAATATTTCCCTTTCTTGATACCTAAAACAATACCTAAAATGTGTTGTTCCTTTTTATTATCCCAAAATATTTCCCTTTCTTGAAACCTAAAACAATAACTCAAATGTGCACTGATACAAATGGTAAAACTGTGAACTTATATTTTGAAAGCATTCCACTGTATTTGTCAAGTTGAGCCTCATCTGAGGTTTTGTTTTTCCCTCCTCTCCTGTAAACCTTTACGCCCACACTCTCCTTTAGAAGACTGTCATGCTCTTTTCTCCAGCCTCACAGCAACAGGATCAAACTGTCACCTTTTTTCTGTCTCTGCCTCCGACTGCTAGTTTTTTCTCTCACACAGTTGGCTCAACCCACTAATCTTCACTTTCTAAAAAGGAAAGTACATTGCAGTTTCCTTTCACATGAATAAATAAATAAATGAATAAATCTATATATTTTTTTCTAGTCATCAATGTATGTATCAATCAATTTTTCTATTGATCTAAGTATTTTCAGATTTCATATGGGCGACATGTGGCTAAGGAGGTATTGTCAAGGTTTTCCTGACTGTGCTCCTGACTGTCGCCTTGCATGGTTGACACCACCGTAGGTGTGTGAATGTGTGAATGAATGGGTGAATGTTATAAAGTAAATGCAATATTGTAAAGCATTTTGAGTGGCCACTGGTTAGAAAAGCGCTGTATAATTGCAGTCCTTTTACCATATATTCAAAGTTTTCACTTTCAAGATGTTTGTGATGTTTATGTAATATCTGAACGCAGTTTGAATCACTCCAGAGGTAAACAAACATTATAATCTTAGATGTTCATGTATAATCTCAGGTCCTGTTAGCATGGACGTGCATGTGTGTGTGTGTGTGTGTGTGTGTGTGTGTGTGTGTGTGTGTGTGTGTGTTTGTGTGTGTGCGCGTTAGCCTGAGGGACAGTCCACTATGTTATGCCATTAAGTACACCTCACTATCCTCCCCTCACACCTCATTAATGATACAGAGGGCAGGTTAAAGATAGATTACTGCTAATGGGCTCCCTGTGAGTATATGTGTGTGCTTATCTGCATGTGTGTTTGTGTGTCTGTGTGTGCATGTATGCTTGCTAATGTGTATGTGTGTGTGTTCATGTGTGTGTCATTAGGGTAAAGCTTAGTATGATGAGCCTTCGCAGCTCTCAAACACGTAGGTCAGATGTTCAGAGTGTGTGTGTGTACAAGATGTAGGAAGATATATAATGTAGTATGTAATATTTAATGGTGTATTAGATATGTGAGAAGGAAACTTAAATTTGTGTTCTTGATTCATTACCGTATGTATACCTGTGTTTGGTAGGTAGAGAGAGAGAGAGACCAAGAGAGAGTGAGAGAGTGAGAGAGAGAGAGAGAGAGAGAGAGAGAGCTAATGAGAGGAAAGAAATAGAGGGGGAGAAAAATAGCGAGAGGAGAGAAATAGAGAGAGAAGGAGAGAACTAGAGAGGGAGAAACACAGAGAGGAGAGAAAATAAAAGAGGAGAGGAATAGAAAGTGGAGATAAATAGAGAGAGGAGAGAAATAGAGAGACGGAGAGAAATAGAGAGAGGAGATGAAAAGAGAGGAGAGAAATGGAGAGACATCTGACTGCTGATACTGCCTACTGCACGGCTGGCTTGTGTGCATCTCCGTGACGACCTGAACTCCATCATGAAAATCAAACATCTGTTCCCCCACTCCAATCCCCCCCCCAACCCCCCCCCCCCCCCTCCCCAACCGCCTCCTCGCATGAAAACAACATCTTAAGATCTACAGCTCAATCCGTTTCCTATCCGCTGTGATTGGCTCAGAACCAGGAAGCAGCAGAGGCTGGCTGGGAGGATCAGAGAAAAGAGTCCATGCTATGGAGGCGGTGTCATGTGGCAGAGGAGCCTGGTGATGAGGCGTTAATGACAGAAATACATTCACAGGGTTCTGGGAAGAGCCACAAGCCCACATGTCTGTGGGTTTGAAACATTGAGGCATATCCTCGTCATTATCAACGTTGTCATCATCATCATCAATTTCTGTATCACCGCCATCTTTATCTTTATTTTCTTCACCATGATGATCTTCATCACCACTTTCATCATCATCGCCATTATCTTCAACATCATCATCGTCACCGTCTTTAACATAAATCTTCCTTGCTTTCATCATCATTAAATGAATCATCTTCAATGCCATCCAAGTCATCACCTTCATCATAAATGCCTTCACCCTCATCATCATGATTCTCCATCATCATCATTATCACCTCCTTCTTCATTATCGTCTTCACCATCTTCATCATCATAATCTGCATCATCTGAACCACAATAATCATCTTCATAATCTACATTTGTATTCCTATTCATGATCAACTGTTTCTCTCTCCCCTCTCTCTCCCCTGTTGCCAAGGAAGCAACCACAACACTGGGCAGCAGAAAACGCTGTGAAAAGGTTTGAAATGGCCACAGGGTTTCTCATGTGAGTCATGGCAAAACAACGTTTTTATTAGCCTAGGTATATTTATGTTTATTATATATTTTGTGGCAACCCGGCCTGTCCCAATCAACGTGATGCAGAGCACCTGAGGAAGCCTGCTTAAAAGGCAGGCTTCCACATCCATTCGGTGCTCTCTTGGCTGGGGTGAACAGAGAGTCCAGCCGTTGTGGCTGTGCCACCTGTTTATCATTGTATTCTTTTACAGAAAGACCCTTTATGTTGGATTAAACATGCCATAGTGGCTCAACATCTAAGCGATTTGCGTGCTGTTTAAACCAAGGCGAGTTCACTCCCTGAGGTGGGTTACCACAATTTCTAAAGTACTACAACTCTCTCTAGAACTCTCTGGCTAGAGTCCTCTCAATATGGTAGTAGTATACTAACAAAACATCAGAATCCCATAAGGCATTCTGATGTACAAGCCCTGTATAAATAAAGACAATGATAGAAAGAGCGAGAGACCTCTAGACAGACAGACAGAGAGACAGATTGTGCAAGTGCATTTGAGTTTATCAAACTGCAATGTCCAACGCAATCGTCAACAACAACTGAGAAACAACACAGAATTGCATGTAGCACATAGCTCATAGTATGAAGCATGAATGCCCTGAAAACATAACATCAATTTCTCTTGGAAGACAACTATTACTAGCAGATGAATAAAATATAGCGGGTGCTGTGAGTATTTGCATGTATTTTGTAGCCATTTGAACTTTTCAGCTATTGCTGAAAAACAGTCCCCAGGTGAGGAGTCAACCCCTTTAGATGCTGGACATGTGGAAGCAGGGCACACACACACACACACGCACACCTGCACAGGCACACACATGCATCTTCATTGGAGGGAAGCAGCAGCACTCTCCAGCTGCTCATTTTTGGCAAATGTTCTGAAAATGATCGATCATTTACTTAAGACTTTAAACTCGAAGCAAGCGAATAAAGTTGTTACGTTAGCTTATTTTGTTCCACTGTAGAAAAGCAAAACAGAAATAAAATGACTGAAAATTACACAAGGCATTGTATCGGGAATTCAAAAAATGTGCATATAACATATGCAATGGAAGCTTAATGGGGATAGTAAATTACTGGATGTCATGTCCTGGATCAGGATGTCATTAAGCCCAACTGTAATATACTGAAAATAAATACACTACCCCTGTAATATTTGAAGTATGATTTTAGTATACTTCTTAAAAGTATACTTCACTGATCTTTTTGGTTTTAAGTTAATTTCAAATATATTTCAGATAAAGTGTATTTCAGTCAGGATGTCATTAAGCTGAACTTTAGTCGATTGAAAATAAGTATACTACTGCTGTAATATTTGAAGGATGATTTCAGTATACTTCTTACAAGTATACTTAACTGATCTTTTTTAAAGTTTATTTAGAATATATTTCCGATAAAGTGTATTTCAGTATTACTGTATACTGTGACAGTATTACTGCTGTAATACTGTCACAAGATTTGGAGGGAGGTTCGTTCCACCTTGCTCCGCTCTGCTGACCGACACCACTCCCAAGCTCCCAACTACCTCCCAGGGCAGAGGGCTTGGCTCTCCAAGGATCTACCCCTCAAGACGGTATCCAGGAAATGATATGGGCCCTTTTCTGATTTGACCCTACAGTAGTCAAACTAAAGTTGCCTTCCCATATGAAGGTTCATCCCACATTCCATGTTTCTCGGTTGAAGCCTGTTTCCACCAGCCCTCTGTCCTCCCCGGTTGTGGCCCCTCCACTACCCTGCATCATCGATGACCACCCCGATGCACGTCCATCATCGATGCTGGACGTGTGCCGACGGGGCCGGGGTTACCAGTACTTGGTGGACTGGGACGGTTATGGTCCTGAGGAGCGTGGCTGGCAGCCCCGCAGCAACATCTTTGATGCATCCTTGGTCCGAGATTTCCATGCGGAGCACCCTGATATAGCTGGTGGGTCGCCTGGAGGCGCCCATTGAGGGGAGGGTACTGTTATGGCCGTGGCCGTACCCAGCAGATGCTAAGCTCTGTCTCCCCCTTTTGGGCAAGGTGTTTCCTCATTTTCCCCAGCTCTACACCTGTCGGACTTGCACACACCTGTCATCAATCTCCAGTCATCATCTCTGCTCCACTTGCACCTTATATATTTATAGTTCTACTGTCTACTTTCTACTTTGCACTACAATTATACAGCTTATTTATACATTTTTTATATTACATTTTATATTTTATATTGCTTCTTTTTATATATATATGTCAAGGTTGTTTCTCTTTATTTGTGTTACTGTGTGTAATGCTGCTGCTACACTGCAATTTCCCAGCTTGGGATCAATAAAGTAAATCTATCTATCTATCTATCTATCTATCTAAACCCCGGTTCTTCAACCACTCATCGCCAGATCATTGTTTCAACTACAGTGGTAGATACCAGTCTCGGCACTAGTGAAAGTTTGGCTAACAAGATACCTTTTGTGTTTAATCTCTGTGTTCTCTAACTCTAACCCTAGCCCCAGGATCACCAACCCATACCTGCCGTCCAACCCGTGTTCTCTGATCTGCCTGCCTAGCTGCCTGGAATCCATCCTTGCCTGTCCATCTCCTGTTGTTCCCTACTGCTCTCGTCCTCTCTACGTCCTCTCTACGCCTCTTTTTAAGAGAACTTGAATGTTAGAAATGATGCATGACACTGACGTGTACTTAGTATGCGAAGTACACTTAAAGTTGTTAAATTTTTAGTATGAAGTAAGAAAGTATAGAGATAGTACTACTTTATTTCAACTTAAATGCACTAAATATATTTAAAATTACGTAAAAATGTCACACTTAAAATATACTGGCTCTTAATGTGCTGTAAGTAGCCTACATTAAGTATACTGAGATTAAGTACACTTCGTACATTTAATTTTCACCAGGGAATTGTATTCCTGTATATGGGTCCAACGGTTTGTCAAACAGTGTTGTCTGCTTGCGTCTCTCAGAAGACATATGAACAAGTGAGTGGATGGGGAGGGTGTAGTCGCTTAACACAATCTACTTCACACTGATGGCTGCATCAGCTTTTGGTTGTTGCTACACACACACACACACACACACACACACACACACACACACACACACACACACACACACACACGCAAAACAACAAATACACAAACCCATTGCTTGTCATATAGATATATGCTAATATATCATGTCAATTAAATAAAGTGTGTGTGTATATATATATATATATATATATATATATATATATAAATGTTGCATCTATATATTATTATGCAATTGACGTCTACCATGTCTGAATTAATTTATTCTAATTAGATCAAAGGTTCATGCCTTAATAATGTATCCACTATATTAGTAGTGTTTTTAATATATACAACACATTACACATTATGAGTCTCTACTGTGAAGAGCAAAAGCGACTGAGATAGTAAGTTATTTTTAAATGGTCACATTGAATGTAATTTCAATTCTATAAATTACTCATGAAAAATGAACGCATCAAATAAAAGACGTTTTTCCACCCTGGCTCATATTAATACATCCATCGTTATACAGACCCCCCCCCCCCCCCCCCCCCCCCCGCCGCCAACAACCAGCGTTGGGCCCCCAAAAGCTTAGCAGCAGTTCTGGGAAAACATACAGATTTTGGGAGGTTAAACGGACAAACGTGAGTTAAATTGATAAAAAACATAAACTGTATTATTAATTATTCATTAATTCATTATTATTTTTGGATAAAACATTAGGTGTGCACTTACAGATTTAATTTGTTACATTTCCCCCTTTTGATGAAAACCTTTATGCTTTAGACTGGATATTCTTAACATTGGCTTTATGATATAACATAGAGACAGTATGTTACTGCCAGTTGGCCCACGGTTGACTAAATCTTTCTATTTATTATGTTTAAGAATGACCCCGTTTCTACATTTTGCAGTTTGTACGTTTTTAATATGGAGTGTCCTTGAGATAATTTTTTTATGTTTTTGTATCAGTTACAGGCCATGCAGCTACAGAACAAATGATTTCTCAAAGTGCCTTCGACTTAGTATTTTCAAGACAGTATGTCCTTATTTTGAGGGCTAATGGTAAGACTTTCAGCTCAATCTTACTATGTAGAGGTCTTTTTAGGACCTTAATGATGAAGTTGTTGTCTTGGCCTATTCTTTTTGTGACCAAGAGATATTAATTGCATTTTCCTTTCACCCTGGCTAAGTCTAATGGGGGGTCTAGATACAGCAATACTTCCAAGTCCTTTTTGAGAAGTTAATGTTGTCTTCAGAGTAAAGCGCACCATACAAGCCTTTTACTTTCTTCTTTGTGACCAGACAGAACGTGCTGTTCAGCACGGTCCAACCCGCGCTCTGATTGGTTCAGCGTATTAAAGCTAGCCAAGAGCCAGGAGACCGCTGGTTCTCTGGCTAGGACCACCGCGGTTCCATGGCAACCGTCTGTCACACAGCACGGCCACGGGGCTCCGCGATCAGAACCACATTATGAAACCACCGAGCACGGATCCTTGGATCCATGGTCGGTGGCGGCCATGTTGTCCAGGATAACTGGTGCCACTGGCCTTCGGGCATGTCTGTTACCGCTGTGTGTGACCGTGCAGTGAGGTCAATGTAGGTTCTTATTTAATACAATCACGGCTTAGCTGAAGTCAAGGGTGGACACAACACATGGTCAACTAAACTAGTCGTGAACACAGTCAGAGGTTAACCCAGCGAGTCATAGACCCAGCCATGTTTAGATGATACCACCATGTGTCCCGGGTGGATCGCTCTAGATCTAGTTCTCTACACACTGAAGACTTCTTAGGATCCGCCGTTAAGGAATCAGGCCGCGAGAGATGGAGGGAGGAGAAGGTTTTACATAACAAGCTAATATTTCTCCAGCAGAAATGTATTTATTCACACATGCCAACCAAACAACACAAACACTAAGCCACACACACACACACACACACACACACACACACACACACACACACACACACACACACACACACACACACACACACACACACACATCACAAACACTTGTCTACACACACACACACACACACACACACACACACGTCAACGTACAAACACACACACACCCACACACCGGCCTGTGGACTGGTGGACCACTAATAGGCTTAACTGTGGACTGCTAGTTTCGCCCAAAACTAAACTATTTCTGCACATTTCTATTATTCTTTTTTCTCTGCTTCTTTCCCATCTCCTCAGAAAGCCATATTGAATTACTGTGGAGAGGTTTATGCCCTTCTGCCAGAAACAGACACATACACACACACTAGCACATGGACACAGGGCAGTTCACACATACATGCATACACAGAAACCCACAAAGATTTTAAATGTGTTCTGAAAGATCTGATAAGGCAGGCTATGAACCTGTTGAAGACACAGATGTCTCCATGGAAACGACCCTGTTGACCCCGCTGACAGCCAATCAGCCGTTGACCTATGGAGCCCACCGACGTTGCAGCTCTCTCTCTCTGTTTCCAGTGAAAGACGTATTGTTTTGTGGTTCAGTAGCTTCTGTATAGCGCTCATGTATACAAAGCCTTATATGGGCGTGCTGTCTCGTGTGCTTGTGGGAAATGGAGTATTAGGGTATTAGTATTGTTTCCTAGATTAGATGTAGTTTAGGGAGTTTTAGCGGCAGCCACCCCCTGGCTCCTAGGTGCTACTTTGTGTCGAGAAGGGGTGTCCGGGGTCATTTACAGCTGTCAGAGAGAGCGGGAGAAAGAGCTGCGCAACCCTGGTGTGGAGTTATTGATCACTTAGCAAGAGTCTCCTCGTCCACAGCCTAACATTACACACCTAACTTGAGTCAAGAGCTCCCTGCTTTGTTTTACAAGCCCGGCCTAGCCATCTTTCTTAGGGGCAAAAACACACACACACGCACACACACACATACGTGTGTGTGTGTGTGTGTGTGTGTGTGTGTGTGTGTGTGTGTGTGTGTGTGTGTCTTTCCATCCTCTGCCTTCTCCATCATCACGCTCATCTCTCTCAGGCACCTTTCTGTTTTTTTCCCTCTGTTTGTTTCCCAATTTGCTTGCTTAATCGTTGCCTTTCCGTTTTGGGGGCGTTTTATTAATGAGATTAATTCTTGCCCGCTCTCCATCTGCCCTCCCTCTCCAGTACCCTGAATGTGAATATTTTCAGTTCAATACAATAAAATGCCCCTTAAGCTAGTCAATAGAAAATGTAGCTGTGTCTATTTTTTCACTGGCTACCATATTGTTAACTGTTAGGGTTAGGGAATGACTCTGCAGAGTGACATGACATTTCTAAAATACCTTCTATCTAAAAACAGGACCACCAACCTCTGCGTTTCCACCTGCGTGTCACAACAAAGTGCCACTTTGGAGGCTTGCCTGGCGATGCAACATTATTTTATCCCACCTTCCCACACAGGAAGTGGCTGAGGATTAGCAGACGCACACACACGCACGCACACCACAACACAACACACAGGGCAAGCAGTTATTTAGTGCGGGGGCGGTGACAAAGTGCAAACACACACATCAAGGAGGGACGGTGAACGATGTAATTATGCGATGAATGCGCCATGTTTAGCGAAAACAAAAAGACCTGTTAGTGGAGCCGTAAATCTGGTGGGACGCAGACGTGGGAAAATGACAGGGGAGACACGACTTGATTTGTTGCCTCTTTGATGCGAAGGTAAGATGCGCCGTGTTGTGTTTTGGTTCTCACTGGCTTGTTATGTCAGGAGTGAAACACTGAATCACAGTGAGTGAGTCACTGGTTTGTAAGCCCCACAAAGAGTAATAATCTTTAGATGAATAACCTCAAGTGTGATGGCAGACGAGTTCAAATCTGGGTGGACGGCATGTGACACTTTCTTTCAATTCAAATCAGAACCATGTAGAGTGGCCACTGTAGAAACTATCTTCATTACAGTTTTTCTCAATCGTTTAAACACGTTTTCTGAAACTATAGCTCAATTTCTCAAAACTCTAAACACAAACTTGAGAAGAGTTAATCATTTTGTCAAAACTCCACAAATTCTTCTCAAAACAGATTTTTTCCACCAAACAGTAAACACATATGAATATCTCTTAGAGAGCATCAATTAAACACTGGTGTGATGAATTCAAAACACTTCCATCAAAATACAATTTACATATGTTTAGGCTTCATGAGGCCATATTACATATTCTAATGTATAAAATTGTTTAGAAATATCTTTCTTTTTTGAAGTTGCAATTAGGTGGTACATATAGTATAAAGACTGTTGCCATATTGTAATACAATACTGTGAATATATCATATAAATATTGCATTGACACAATTGTATCAGAAAAGGATACAATGCATATTTGTCTATCCAAGGAGATGCAAAGGCTTAAACTCACAACCCAGCTTCCCAGAGTCATACTGTACACTTATAGTTGATACTGTAACATTGTTAGTTTTCTGAGAATCCACAAATATCACCTATTTTTGCAATACTCACAGTACTGTAATTGCACTGATACATTAAGTAAAATGAAAAACACTACAGTAAGAAAATGTTTAGACTGTCTTTCAGAGGATGTAACGATGAGATCAGTGCACAAATACAAAAAGGTAACAAAGCAAATAATTTACTGTATTTGAGTATTTGTATTTGACCAGAGCTCACCTGTGCCCTGTACTACAAACCTCGATTAGTGGGTTAGCAAGGTATGTTGCGCTCAAAGCCTAGGTTAGCTGGGACACGAAAGTCGATCTGTTTCAGTGTCGCTGTATCACCATGGTGACTTATGCTGTCAACCAAACCTGGTCGGGAGCAGGTTTTCAGCTAAGATAAGCGCAGCTTCCTCGCCCCTCCTTTGACAATGACGTCACCATTTGTGGGTTTTCCCGTGGACCTCTGAGCCTGTATCGTACAGGGGTCTCTCTGGAGACAGAGGGTCTTTTGGGACAGATCCGATCCCTTGGCATTGCCTGAGAATATTCTTTATGAGAGGTTCTCATCAGAGGGTATTCGCTACTTTATCGTCCTCGTTGGTCCTTATGTAGACAATGCTTACTGTTGCGCAGTGTGTCTCTGTGTGGTAGAGTGGGGGTAGCGCGTCAGTCTTGAATTTATGCGTGCAGGGTTCGTCTCCCAAGTGATGCACATTTGTGTGAAGTTTAAAAAGTCATATGGAATACTAATTTACTGAGGGTTATGGAATTATATTTTTGTACTTATTTTGAACTTGAATCCATGTTCTCACGACCGTGCTGGCACCACAAGTATGGGGGTAAAAGGCATGATGGAGAGGCGAGATTTGAACCCTGGTCGCTGGCGTTTGGGTCTTATAATAATTCACTACGCCACCGCTGCTACCTCACAGCGGTCGAAAACATATGCAATACATTTCTTATATAGGGTGTATTTGAAGTGAATTCCCTAAATTATAGAACAAGGCAGGTTGGATGTTGCTCATGCATTTTGAAATCATCATCACTCTATTGGGATTAATGGCGAACAATTCATCATTTGGCATAGTTATTTTATAGACTATATGCAGAATCCTTTCACTTATACAAATTTACACGATCGAATTTACACTATTTTTCGCCAGCACGCCTCCCTAGCCAGTATGTGCAATTGTGTTGCCCCTAGCTGTTAATTTTTGAACTCCTCATAGGAGTTAATTATGACAATCTGTTCCTCTTTAGTGAAATAGACTGCTCTTGCGCTATCCATTTTGTAAAGGTGAGTAAAATGACGCGATAAACGCCCCTTTCACGTGAACGCGCGTTGAACCTAAAGCGGAAAACCTGGCTCGACTAATCAGATCCAGGTTTTCCCAAGAAAGCCTGGGTATGTTCAGCGAGGTTCATAGTACAGGGCACAGGAACCCAGGTGAGTCACTCACTGCTCACGTGGCCGGAAGCTAGTTGCCTGCCAGCTGTGGTTTTTTACCACTTATGTGTCTGTACTCCTGCCTAGACAGAGAGCCGGTTTGAATATATCAGTGGGGTTGTGACAATACAATTTGTTGAAACAGATCTAAATAGAAATCAGACTGCATCCTACCTCCGAGCCTGATCAGGCCAGAGGAGCTCATCTACAACACAGTAGAGCTCACCTGAGGCCTCTTTTATGCTCTGACACATGATTGAAGTGTTTTGCCAGTTGAGTTTGAACAGGTGAGAAGAGAGTGAGACTAATTGGTAATTGGGTGTGGTGTTTTGAAGACCAGTGTTTTTCAGGTGAACCAAGTGTGCTAAATGATGAGATTTGTGCTTAGAGTTTTGCAAAAATGTGATTTAGAATTTCTATACGTGTGAAAACAGTGGAATTGTGCTTAGAGTTTGGAGTTAGTCTGGAGTCTTGTAGTTGATACATGAGCTTCAAGTTTTCAGAATTGTGTGCATAGTTCCATTTTTTGTGTGTATACAATCGAACTGTAAAGTCCCCTTCTGGAGGCTTCCTTAACTCTCACAAATCTTTATTTGGCATAATATCTCTCTAACGAAGAAAGCACTACTTTAACATGGTAGGACCGCTGGATTGCAGATAAGTGATCCGGTGAGTTTGGTTAATTTGGAAGGTGATGAATGAGTGAGTGGGTTGGTCGGTGAGTGAGTTTGTAATTTTGAATATGGTCTCGGGATGGGCAGGGTGGAGGGGGGGGGGGGGTTAAAAAAACATTTGGAAGAGGAGAATAATGTTGAATTATTGAAAAAACGCTAACCTTTACTTCTTCTTTCTGTTAAAATATCGTCCGACCACAAAATATATTTTGTTTCCATTAGGGTTTTTTTTCATCAGTCTTGGAAAAAAAGCTGCAAAAGTTTAGCTTGAAAGTTTATCCAGTGGGTTATTTCCCAATTCCTTAATACCTGATCAAAAGATAATGGGCACCCATAAATCATGTCCACCGGCATCCCCTGATTAGTAGGCAGAGAGATGCACATTCAACAAGGCTCCATTGGATACAATGATCCTTCTTCCAATGCAAACACTTGCAAATTCGTTTACAGAAAAAAATTATCACAATCGTAGCAGAACATGAACAGCAGAGTTTATCAGTGCTTTAATTCATGGTTCCCAGAGTGCCATGGTTGTAAAAAAAAGTCACTGCATAGTCTTAGATTTAGAATTATGCGTTCAAGTTAATCCTTCATGAAATAATCTGAGAAGAAAAACAATATGTGTGTGGGCTTTACAGAGAAGACTTCTGGTCAGGTCACAAGAGCCAAATCACTTCATATCGCTCAACCAAAAAGCCATGCCCCCTCCTATCTCTTACCTACAGACATAGCCATGCCCCCTCCTATCTCTTACCTACAGACATAGCCACGCCCCCTCCTATCTCTTACCTACAGACATAGCCACGCCCCCTCCTATCTCTTTCCTACTCTCATCGATTGTTTGCTCTGTCAAGAACCAGCTGCACGTCGTCGGAGTTCCACAGCTGCCAGCCATGTCTGTGTTTTCACTTGTTCTTTATTTTCGTAATTTGTTCCCCGGTCTTTCTACCTGACTCAGTGTGAGTTTATAATCAATATTATAGCCAGGGCCGGTTAAGGCATAGGCCATGAATATAGTCGCCTGGGGCACCCCACCTTGTATATATATGTACCGAATTGATGTACTGAATTAATGCAAGTACACAGAATTATTACAGAGCGCCTTTCCTCATTTTCTGCCTTGAGGTAACAGATAAACAAATAAAGAAATAATTAAATAAATACACCTTGCAGCCCTGTTCCTCACAATTGATAATCTGCCCTGGCCAGGTGCACTTTTACTGTGTGCACTGAAGGTGGGGGGGAGGTGTTATCGTTTGATGCGCATCACAAGTTGAAAGAGATGAACGAAGAAGATGGCTGACTGACTGATAACACACAAAGTTGTCCACATTGAAAAGGTCCAGGCCTTCAGGTGCACAATTTAGAAAACGGAGAAAAGGGAGGGAGGAAAGGAAGCCCAATATAGAGGAGTGTCATCTTGGGTTAACATTAAAATGCAGTTTAGGTGTAGGCGTTTCATTTGTAGTCGCTAGCTGGCTTCTTTGCAGCAGAAGCTACATGCTCTTTCATGTAATAGGCTAACTTTAACAGTTAGTCTTTAACTGTCCAGACACACTCTGCAGTAGCCCCCGGCTGCTGGAGAAGGGGCATCTGATCTCCCATCTCCACTGCTCTGTGAAGCATGTAAATGCTTCAGCCAATTAATTGATGTTAGCGTCCAAGAGAGGGCTAGGCTTCCCGGACACCTATAGCATAATGCTAGGATGTGTGTGGATGGGGAAGCTCAGTCCGAGCAGTGTCTTATTTAATGTCTGCGGCCGAGTGAGCGTTAAGCTTCTCTGACACTTAAAGTATAACGCCATGATGTGTGGCACATTTCATACTAAAAATCGCTTATTATAACACTCATACACGGTATTAAAAAAGTTGCACAAAGTTGCCATGGGTCATAACCACAGGAATAACAAGCCCCTGTCGCTAGCTCAAGTGCAGTATTGTCCTAATCAAAATATTTTCCCTACACTATGTAGAACTGTTACTGTTAGATAGTGTGCAGCACTAAATTGCGTGTGCATTCTCAGCAGCTGCAGGAGGCTTTACAAAGGTGCACAACGACTTTTCCTGGCAGCAAAATCACTAATCAACAAGACGTCACAAGACACATGTGTCACTTAAGCGTTCTTGTCCCATTGTTGACCATTGTTGTTTGTATGAGTTTCAGTTTAGAAAAACTGCGCTGAGAAAGAATGCTCCACCTCCAGGGCCGGAAAGGCGGCCCTGGTCTTGAGTCTCTTGCGGATGCGGATCTACCCTTGAAACCTATGTGGTGTCTGAGTGTTATTGTCCATGTCTTTTCTGTAGAATGAGTGGGTGGTGATGAGGCAGTACTGTTTCAGAGCCCAACATTTTATGAAAGGGCCATTGGGGCCAAGCCATTGATATGAGGGAGGCATGAGGGCGGCATTAGCTCAGGAGGGGGTTGGCTGGTAACTGCTGGTAACCGCAAGGTTGGTGGTTCGATCCCCGGCTCCTCCTAGCTGAGCGTCATGGTGTCCCTGAGGAAGACGCCTCACCCTAATTGCTTCTGTGGTTGACTCCGCCGTTGGTGTGTGAATGTGTGCATGAATGGGTGAATGTCAGTCAACACTGTAAAGCGCTTTGGATAAAAGCGCTATATAAATGAGGACCATTTACCATATTCTTTAATACCACCTATGTCCCTGGGGGATGGTGGGCCCCCAAATCCTAATCTCGCCTAGGGCACCGAAAGTGGACGTCTGTGTGCGTGTGTGCACACACACGCACACTAACACACACACAAAAACAATGTGTTGGATACAGCAGCATAACCAGTCAAGCGTGTGCTGACTCTTGAAACAGTGGAATATGTTTTTGTGATTCTAAATGTGTGGTCCTGGGAGTTTGGGTCACAGGGGAACACTTGGCCACTCGCTCCGTACCCATGGCCTCTGAATAGTGGCTGATTGTGGTGCCAACTTCAATGTCCCACTTTGCATGCACGCACAAGAGGTTCCGCACCCAGCGGACTTCTTTGTATTCGCTTGTGCTTTTTTAGTACAGTCTGTGCTTCCCGCAAAAAAAACACAATACTGTGATAATGTTTGAAGCGAACAGGATAGCAGCACATTAAAAGTGTTCAAATGTTCGGCGACAGAGATCCGAGGAGAACCTGGGAACACAGCGAAGCAACTGAAACTCTTGTCTGATGATCCCTTATGTACCAGCAACAGCGGGATTTTCTGTTTCAACCCAAGTCATGTCTCTCTCATCATTTTACAGCTTGTCCATTCTCTGCAGGGCGGGTGGAGAGGGGAAGCTTGTTCTGTCTGAGGGTGCTCTCCATCAAACCTGGATGCCATTTTGCCACCTGCTGGACCATGGGAGGGAGGAGGTCCTCGCTTTATAAAATGTATCAGGAATCAATGGTCTCGGCATTGATCGGTGGGCAGCGAGGTGCTTTTAGAGGAGCGGAGCGGGCGAGTGGGCCGGGAGCAGACGGGTCAATTTCTTCGGAGCGAGGTAGATTAAGTCCCGGCTGCTCTGGGGGCTCTCTCCTCTGAGGGGGTTTAATTGGTTCCTCCTGGAGATAACTTCATGCATTTGTTTTAATGGACGAGACCAAAATTGGATTTTGATGTTTTGCAATGTAAACAAATGAGTTGGTTGCTACAAAAACAATGCCAACGCAATACACTTGAGTGGTGGGTCTCCTGGAAGAGATTGCACACGCACACGCACACACACATACACACACCTTCTTTCTCACACAACGTCATACACAAACACGCACACATACACACACATTGTCCCCTCTCACACAACGTCACACACACACACACACACACACTCTCTCTTTCTCTCTACCTCACACACACCATAAATAAGGAGTGGTAGGTATACTGGAATACAGATTATCAAGGTACTGGGAAACCACACACAAACACACACATGCGCAGAAACACACACACACAGCTCTGTGTTTGTTGAGGCTGTGTATTCACTGGGACATAAACTCACGGAACATAACAGTACACAACAGCTCATAAACTCGGTGATGAGAAAATATACGCATTCATCATGCATGGACTGCCTTCGCCCCATTTTAATTATCAGAATGTGCCGCTGCACATAGATATAACCGCATTTGCAATTCTGAGGTACATATTTATACGCGACATTACTGACCTCAGCAGAAATTGTTATGGTTTACCGTGTCACACCAAACAAGAAATAATCATGAAAATGTAGTGAAAACGGTGCTTGAATCCCATTGGACGACACGCCCCTGCAGTCAAATCCGCAAACTGTCCTGTGGTTCCACTAAACAGTCATGACTTTCTCTGGATCTTTTCCCCCGATATTTCTCTGTTGTCGATGCAAATAACTTGGTCTTTAGCGACCCGGGCTCCAAGTCTGGGCGGAGGACTGGCGCCAAGTAGGGATGCTCATTGAAAAGATATTGATAAGGATCCATCGATCAGTTCTATTGTTCGGTTCCCGGCGCTACCTTTATGCAACTTCTCAGTCTTTCTGTTGTACCTGCTGAACCCTGTTATTTGTTCTGTGATCTCTAAATGCTGACAAAAGGGACCATTTGTCTGCTTCAACACGTTTGCTCCCTGGTTGCTGTAGGATTGTGGGACAACTGCTTAACGCTCCGGATGGGTTATGTGTTCAAGCCCCCGAATCCGCAGTACAAAGCTGTTAGTGTCCCTTAGCAGGATGGCTACCAGCTTCTCAAAGTGAAGTTGAACCCCCTCTTTCAGCTCGGATGCCAACACTATGAATAAATTAAAAAAAAATTGAGCCAAGAGTTCTAGGAAGGAGTAGGGACATGATATTGCCATGGTTACGACTCATGCCATCTTTGTGTTATTTATTTGAAGCTAGTACCATTGTTGTGTACGAGCGTCATAATGAGCAATGACGTGTATGAGTGTCTGAGAAGCTTAACCCTCTCTCTGACGGTAACAGCTACATTAACCACTCCCCGGATTGCGAGGTCAGGAAAACAATGCAACTTGAACTTCATACACTGGTTGACGGCGACTGGCATGAACAGGATTTTAACCGATTTCTTCTGAATCACACATGTCGTTTTAGTGAAGATGACAAAATAGTATAGGTTGCTAGGTTGAAGGTCATTGAAGACATACAAAGCATTAGAAACCAAGAAAGACAACAAGTGATGCCTCCTACAAGGCGTTTTTTCGTTCCGAACCATGTAGGTTCTATATCCAGACTGCTCTTTTGTCATCATGTGATGCAACACATGAGCCTCTCAGAACTTCCTCTCTCTGGTGTCTTGCTGATGTCCGTGCAGTTTGCTTGACTGGACCATAAATCCTTAAACACCACTCTGTTTAATCGCTGCTCCCTCCATGGTGGCTGGGGAACAGCTGTCTCCTCCTGGTGGGGTATATCTGTAAAGTTCTTTAATGACCACTGTATCCTCACCGCCATGCTAAGTCGCCGCCTCATGCCAATGGAGGAGGCCTGCTCGTTGGGCTTTATCCACATCTAGGGCCCTATCTTGCACCCAGCGCAATTGACTTTCTACACCGACGCATGTATCGTTGCTAGTTTGCACTCGGTACAAAGCTGATTTTCCCCTGCAGCAAACTCGCACCACTACACTTGCACCTGGAGTGGCGTGTCGGCGAAAAGCAGAGGAGTGTTCTGGCGCAAATTGCAAATGATACAATGCTATTTTACCGATCTAAAAATTGCACCACTGCAATTGCGCCACTGACCGAAAAATTCCTGGTTCACCAGTGGATAGCTCAGTTGGTGTTGCTATTTTGAGTGCCATGGCAGGTCGGAACTGCAACATAAGCTTACACACACGTAGGCTATATACAGCACAAACATGCAAACAATTAGCTTAATTGAAATGTTATGATGTCAAAGATTGTTCATATGTGTGAAACTGCATAGAAATACCATGTGGATTGTGGAAACATTTTTTTCCATAGGGGCTGCATGAATGAACACTGTAGTAGGCTATGCTATTTTATGGATGCTTTAATATAGGTGTTAGTGGGCCCCTAATACAGTACTTGAAGACGTTCAAGAAATTCAGCCTTGGTGCAGTTACAGCCACTACGAGCCAGTCCCACAATGAGCCCTCCACAAACGTGCCGTTTTTAGAGGCGGGTCAAGGTGGAGGATGGGGGTGTGGCCCTGAGCAGCTTGTGACCACATTACCATGCGCTAGTGTTTACAGTGGAACACTGAACACACCGGGTGCTCCGGTGGGAGTCCTGGAGCTCTAATAATATAATATATAGATCTAAATAATATATTATATTTAGATATCTATATAATATAATATATATTATCATGGTCAAAAGCTGTTTGCGCCTCCGGATGATATTATTAATCTCAAACGACTGCGTCAGGTTCTCTGACGCCTCTGGTTCTTCCACTTCCACGTCAATATTAAGTACAGACTGAACCGCGAAATGGAGGCGAAAGGGATTGTTGCCCGCGATTGTTGCCCTGGGTTGTCTGTCGGGTTGGTTGAGAAGGAATTGGAAAGAGCGACATGGAGAATAAAAGGATTGTTGCCCAGGATTGTCCATCAGAGCCCCGCTGCAACGGGCAGCGTTCAGCGGGAAGAACGACAATCCTTTTCTCCTCCATGTCGCGGTTTCCAATTCCTTCTCAACCAACCCGACACAGTCTAGTCTTTTCACCAAATGGGAGCTTTATGCAAGCTTGCGTTATTGTGTTGTGTGTTATGCGCCATAACACTAACAGCAGAACGGTTATCCAAATAACAAACACTTGCGTTACAGTGTGTGTATTCACACACACACATGTGGCGCTTGCACGGTCCTAGCTCATTGTCTCATTGGCAGGCCAAATTCTCTGGGCGGGCCAAGCAGAGAAAGGGGAGGTAACATGGCCCCATATGACGTCATATGGGGCCAGCTCCCAAATCGAAGCGTTTCAGCAATCCTTTTTTCAAAGGCGGCCTACTTCTCGGTTTACACCTAACGCAATTTTTAGCTACTGGGGGACCATAGGGAGGCTAGAGGAACTCAACTTAATGTTAGAAAACCTCATAAAGTGAAATTTTCATGTCATGGGACCTTTAAAATAAAAAAAATAATAACAATAAACTCAAGCAAAGTATATCCCAGCCTTCCAAAACAAAATCTTGTTTTAGGGTAAATGGTTGGTTAAATGACTGATACAGCGGTAAGAAGTTGTACTTTTAATTCATTGCATCTGCAAACACCGTACAGCAAACACACATTTTCTTGACACAGAAAATGTGTCGTATACAAGCCCATAACTTTTAGGATTGATGAGTATTTGATCGTGAGAAAACATAGTTTTACCCCAAGTGAGTTTTTAAAAGAATGAATGAATGTCGGTGATGCTTGGTGTGTGTGTGTGTGTGTGTGTGTGCGCGCACCCATCTGTTTAAACACATGCTACTAAACACGTATAACGCATAATACAGTCCATGGCGATCTATATTAACGGGGGGACACATGCATATTATGAACATAAGTCGATAACGATAATGTATAAAATACTGGTAACAAACAATGTTTGTTAATGTATTGCCGCATATCATTAAATAGACCCACAGTTGCGGCCACAGGACCACGTCCTCATATCATATGTGTTAAGTTCTCTTTGCCGAAATTTAGACAAGACTGTAAGTATGAGAACTAAGTCAAATGGTTTTGTGATGAAGGGGGGAGTTATGGCTGCTTTGACACTGAACAAACCCGCCCAAGTTGGATTTGTTCAGACCAGATCCCAGACCAACACAAGCGGACCCTGAGCCCTTTGTTTGTGGCGAGAATTATTCTCACTCAACAGAACCAAAGACTCAGTGTGATAAACGTTCCTGTGCTGGGATGAGGTAAGCCAGGCGAGCGTTCCTGACGCTCCTTCGGAATGCAAACTGAAGGGTGAACATGTCACTGTTCTCAGCCTTCACAGCGCTCCTCCCCACGACAATGGAGGCCTCTCCAGGCGGTGCGTCTGCATTTGTTATCACATGCATCAACACATTGATTTCCATACAGAGTCTACAATGTTTGCACATTGGTTTAACAATGTGGTTTGACAATCACGACGACCGTAACCATTCAGGCATGCTAAGTTGCCTCGTTGCTTGCCATTCAGCATGGTTTCAGTGTATTTTTTTGTAGAAACATTATGGTTGGTAATGGTAGATAGATAGATAGATATAGAGTGTCACAAAGCAAACAGTGTCCGAGCAAGGCATTCATTACGGCACATAAAGTGTTAATAAAGGAAAGTCAAGCAGTTGGCTTGTAGTCTCTTAGTGCATGTTATTGCTGAATCTCGTGTGCCGAATGGTAGCTGGATAGGTGTCTTGGAAGACACGGGAGAAAAATAAAAACCCTGTCCCTGCCATTGGGTTGTTGTTGTTATGATTAAAACAATAAACCCGCTGAATGTTGTTCACAAGATTAAAATAAAAGAGGTTTCAAATATGAAAAGTTAAGAGTTACCATTTGCATGGATGGTGTGTAAACTCACACCACCATTTACACAACCTGCCTCAAAAGACAGAGACACTCAGGACTTCAACTCAGTACCCCACTGCTTTTCCTGTGATAATGCAATGTGTTTCTTATCTTTTCCATGGGCACTATATCCTAACCTCATTAAGGCCTTCCCTGTGTGTCTGCTCCCGGAGACCCGGGGGTGAAGAGAACGAGAGGATGTGTTTTAATATATCAGCTGCTGGCCCTGAGAGGAGCAGGTAGGCTTGTTCTGAAGACCAGAAATACCCTCTCTGTGATGCTGGGCGACAGCCAGCAGGTTCCCCCCTGTGGACCACTGACCAGTGCCATGACATGTCGCTCCGGTCTCTCTAAATGTTCTTCTGTCACCGAAGGAGCTGGGCTGTTAGCTCCTATGACCTGGTGATGAATCAACTAGTAGACCGCACGGCTCCACTGTAACCAGGGTGATGGGACCAACCAATCAGATCGCCCCTTGTGATAAGACAAAAGTACAGAGCGGAGTGATAAAACTCCTCGTGAATTAGAAGCAGACAAGGAGGACAAACAAATCAACGTGGAATGAACAAAGTGAAGCGGTGACGTGTTTAAATGACACCAGTCTGATTTGTGGCCCTTTTATACACACTGGTTCCATTGTGTATGTACGGTGGCTTTGCCAGACTGTGATGCTAGTTCAGTGGAGGAACTCTGTTGAAAACTGCAGCTTCATGAGTTACGAGTCTGTAACATGGAAGTGCATAAATCCACAGTCCCCCCCAGTAAAATCAAAGGTCTTCAACAGGCTGCGCACAACGACACCATGATTCTGTTCTGACGGCACCGCCACCAGAACCCAACGGGGAAGACCACCATCGCAAAATCCTTGACATTTATATCAAAGTCGAACCCCCCCACCCCGTTACCTCAACACTGAATTATGGTATACCATGTGCCCGGCCATGCTCCATCCGTCCTCCTCCTCCTGCCTCCTCCTCTTACCCCTGACTGCGTCTGGGGTCAAACCCCGTTGGCCGGAAACTCTATTTACAGAGCCCACAAGGCTTGCGGCGAGGTAAGGACATGCCAATAACTTCCTCACACAGGGCAGAGACTGAATCGGAGGTGGGGCCGGTGCATAATACATGATATATACAGGCCATAGTGCGTACAAAGGCTGTGGTATGCTTTCGTCCTGGAAGTTATGGGAAGCGAGGACATGCAGGGTTGTCACAGCCGAGTGGTCGGTCCCTCTTCTTTGCTTTCCGTGAAACCTTTACTTACATTGTACCGTTACAAGCCGGTGCGGGTCTGAAGTGTGGCCGCCCCGCAGAGGGACTAAGAACCTAGTAAATGAGAATTTAGAGTGCAGCCAAGGGGGGCTGATTGCTTTTGTTCGACACACCAAACATGAATAACTTAGCGTCTTATTAAAACATGGCGACATATTTTTATAGGCTTTTTTGTGTCTGTATGGACCAGACAGTGAAGGCAAACATGATGAAGGGAAGAGGCAATGACATGGAGCATTGGACCATGCGTGGAGAGGTAAACAGGGCTCCTACTACAAGGTGTGGGCTTACGATTTGGAAAACAGAATCCTGCACCATGGTAAGAAAGGAGCAGAACATTTTTTACATTCTGAGAGAGGATTGATCCAGGAGACCCGGGTTTCACTCCCACTAAGGGAGAGGTGCAGTGAAAAAACATCAAGTTTCAGTCCTGGATCATATCAGCTGTACGCACGCACACACAAAGACAAAAAACTGCCTCTCTTCAATAACCATTGAGAAAAAAAGGTACCTTGATGATTTGTATAACCACCATTACAATAAAATACGTATGGCTTACACTTGCTGCACGAAGGAGAACACATTTGGTTTTCATTGTTCGAGACCTGGACATGGGCTTCAGTTTGGTTTGAAATGTGCTGGGGACTGAGACGCATTCGAAAGTGCATTTTTCAGCTGCACCACCAATCACTGACAATACCGCCACCAGAACCCCCACCCTCACTGACAATACCCCCACCAGAGCCACCACTTTCAAACCACAAACAGTGGAGAAATGCTTTGATTTCACCCGGATGGTCACGGTTACAAATAATAGATTACTTTATTTCACAACACAACATCTTTCATGGTGTGTGTGTGTGTGTGTGTGTGTGTGTGTGTGTGTGTGTGTGTGTGTGTGTGTGTGTGTGTGTGTGTGTGTGTGTGTGTGTGTGTGTGCATGTGTGCGTGCGTGTGTATATGTTCCCTCTTAATAAGCATGAGCCCAAGTCGTATATCGTTAGCCTCTTAGCATAAAAAGTAATATTTTGGCCAAATTGTGAGAGCTTAACTAACTCTACTTTCCTAACGCTAATGATTCACTGTGCATAAATGACTATAACATAAGCCAATCAGAGTGCTTGTTACATTCCATAATCACTATCTGCCTGAAAAAAAGGCTGCACGAAGAACACATTTGGTTTTCATTGTTCGAGACCTGGACATGGGCGTCAGTTTGGTTTGAAATGTGCTGAGGACTGAGACGCATTCGAAAGTGCATTTTCAGAAGTGCTGGGTACAATGAGGATGCACTCTTTTTCTCTTTAGTGCAGGTAATGAAAGGTTCTGAAAGACGGCATACCCATGTAGCTTACTAATGAATAAAATGTATACAAAAAACTGATGTCTGACATTTTATGAAGAAAGCTTTTCCAAAAAGCATTGGACATAGGCTATGACCCACTATGTTGTGCTCCATGTACCCAATGTTGACAACGTGACATGACATGACTAAGCTACCAACATGAACAAAGAGGAGCTAGGAAAGGAAATTAACTACGTGTTTAAGTTGTGAAGGCAAACGTGTGGCTACACACTGCACTACAAATGTCGTCAAGCAAAAAATATTTGTTGCACAGCTGAACGCTGTATCACATCATGAGCTGGCTGTTCTCAATTCACAACACACATCCATCCAATCTACATCAGGCATTCTGACCAAAACTCATGCACTCCCCACCACAATTATTCCACTAATTACTCCACTATCATCATATCCACTATACTCAACATTGTACAAACGCAAATCATGGATAAGTTAGGCTACTTGGTGGATATGGCTAACATCAATTGCAAGAGTTAAGACAGCTGACCACTTGAGTGCAAAAAACACAAAAGACTTTGCCACAGCACCAGCAAATCTTAAGCAATAAATATTGCGTCTTACCTTTATTTATGTGGCAGTGGTCTGCAGATGCATCCCGTGGTGTAGCCTACCACAGGGTTCGAATTATCTTTTCATCTTTAAGGGCGCAACGCGCACATAGCCTTACCATGCGCAAAAGCGCCGGTATTCGTAACCTCTTCTTTAAGTTCTACCTTAACATTTCTCGTGTTTCCCAAAACGTTCTTTGCTACGAATCTCGTTTGTACACCGTTCGTTGGTAAGGTTGGTCTGAAGCGCTCGTAGCTCTACCGTTGTGATGATTCAGCTTCTAATGCTAGTTTCCTCCACTGTACAGTAACCTTCAGTAACCTTTAGAAATCCCTGTTGCGCATGTTCATTCCAAGTTCGCATCCGTAGCCAATTGAGGCCAAATGAAATGGCATGTTTGAATTAAGGATGTTGTCTCGGCTGTTTATCTTTATTTTAGGCCGTGGGTACAGCAGGCAAGGTCAGCCCGACTCGCTTCCAATAATTTCAAAAACTCGCAACTAAAAACACAATTTTTTTTTTACATTTATTTTACAATTAAAAAATGAACACAATTGTCTTCTAAATTAAGAAAATGATACTGGGAAACGAATAAACCATTATAAGCAATTAATAAGCGATCAAAATACTTTTTCAACCACCGCCTCTTTCCCTTGACATTTCATTTTCACCTGACATATGCAACAGATGTAATAGATGTAACAGACAGATGCAACAGATGGCAACCTGGTCTCACAGGAATCCGTGAAATGAGTCGGTCTACGTCCCGTATAGTAGCCTAACCTATATTTTAATTTAACATCTTTAATGGTAAGAGACCGCACTGGGATGCATAATGAGTGTTAAATTACAATAAGCCTACCACATATGGCAGACACCTTCAGATATGAGAGACCCCCTCAGATTTTTGAATTTGTTGCCTTTATGGGATCCAGTCCTCACTTAATGGGAGCTCGGCTCCCTCTGGCTCCCACGTAATTTGAACACTGGCCTACGACATCCATTTAGTTCAACAGGTCATCGCTCTGATACTGTCCTGCTCTGGTGCTTTTTAGTTGTTTTTTTTAATGTATTCAGGCTAAAATGACCTGATTGTCTGATGCCTCATCATTGCATCCCAGCCAAAGAGCATTGGTATTAATTCACTGTCCAAGCCAGGCTGGCAGCTCATACAAAAATAAGTAAGGGATAATGTATAGAACGCCGGTCATTATCGGGAAAATAAGCCACGACAGGGCGAGCCGGACCCCGACACGAAGCGGAGGGGTCTTGCTTCGCCCTGAAGGGGCTTATTTTAGATAATGTTTTAGTGACATCACAAGTGGTAGTGTCCACCTAGATGTATGCTGGCTAGATCAGTTTACCAGTCTGCCCAGTGGACTGTAGCAAATGTTGCTTATCTATCCATCATAGATCTAGGTGGACACTCCCACTTGTGATGTCACTAAAACACAGGACACTGGCTAATCACACTCACACCTGTCCATTGCTTTTCCTCACCTTTTTAAGATAATTATGATTATCTGAGGTGTTTTCTGCACACTCGGGTAAACGTTTTGTAACTCATTCTCCTTGAGTGCCGAAAAAAATGCAATTGTGTGTGTGTGTGTGTGTGTGTCTGCACAACAAATCATGCTTCTTCTCATGGCTTTACTGAGGCTCTATCACTCTCACACTCTCCCACCTCCTCCAACTTCTTCAGAACCACAGACAAAGAGGACAAAGTGTCTGCCCAGCTGCACCACCAATCACTGACAATACCGCCACCAGAACCCCCACCTTCACTGACAATACCCCCACCAGAGCCACCACTTTCTCCCCTTCAAATCACAAACAGTGGAGAAATGCTTTGATTTCACCCAGATGGTCACGGTTACAAATAATAGATTACTTTATTTCACAACACAACATCTTTCATGATGTGTGTGTGTGTGTGTGTGTGTGTATGTTCCCTCTTAATAAGCATGAGCCCAAGTCGTATATTGTTAGCCTCTTAGCATAAAAATATATTAATAATATAAGTAATATTTTGGCCAAATTGTGAGATCTTAACTAACTCTACTCTCCTAACGCTAATGATTCACTGTGTATAAATGACTATAACATAAGCCAATCAGAGTGCTTGTTACATTCCATAAATCTGCCTGGGTCAGTTATTTGAGTATGCTATGAGGCTATCGATATACATAAACGTGATTGTACATGCTACATATCTAGCAGAGACTGTGACGTGCGCTGCGGTGGTGGTCGGCGTGTTGTTATTTAGGACCGTGAAAATGGGTTTAAACTGAGCAGTGTGAACCAATGGGATGATATTACAAGGACGCTTTCTTCTTGGTGTGGAAATATGATGTCCGCTTACTAAGCACTCTGCGTGTTTTATAGATGCTATGACGGCAACTCAATTATATTATTTGGTGATCTTGTAGTTGCACTGGTGTGCCATCTTGGCTTGGTCTCTGAAAAATACATTTTAATCTCTCTCTCTCTCCCTGGTGGAAAAAAAGGTTAAATGAATAAATAAATAACTAGCAATCAACTACATATTTGCACAATGGAAGTGGAAGTGGAATGCTTTAAACATATTTGTACACTGTTAGTTTTTTCCATTTGCAACCTCTAGTGCTTTAAGTTTAAGCTATAATTCTCAGCGGAAAATGTCAACACCCACAACGAATGACGTCAGGACTACAATGGAACCCAAGGCGAATGAATTCTGTCGGCCTGTTTCCATCCAGGTAGCCCCAGAATTTCTTAACATGACCTTATTAAAACCAAATAACCCTTTTTTTTTTTCCAAGTGTGGTTATGAAAGCACGGGACACTCGGTTCAGAACAGCGTAATGTCCACGTCGACAAAGCCCGCGTCCAGATGTTTCCATGGACACCGAAAGGACCAGAATAAAATAAATGATAAGAAAGATTTCCTTCATGGATTGACTCTTGGATGGCTTTGTTTTATTTCTGATATTTTTTTCATGGAGTAAATAGCTGTACAAAACTGACAAAGTGCAGGTTTAATGACAAAACTGTAACATTGACTTGATTTTCTGTTGACTTACAGTTTAGTTTAGTTAAACCTTTCAAAGATCGTCCATCTGTTAGCAGAACAGATGTATGGATTAAGACAACGGTATAGACAGACATAGAAGCAAGAGAGGCAGCTATAGAGAGAGACACAGATGTAAGCAGGTTGAGAGAGATAGAGACAGAAAGGAATACCCCTGGCCCTGCATTGGCTTGATATTTCCTCAGATCCTCTGAGGATTGCTGTTCTCAAGTAGGTTCATGACATTTAAACCGCACCAGCCGTGAAAACAGTACTTAAAGCTACATCTAAAAAGGACAGCTTGTGTGTGGGTATGTGTGTCTCTGTCCGCCTCGCAGTTCTTGCTTGACCGCTTTGTGTAATTTATCTTATGCTCTATTGAAAACACATTACAAATGAAAAATATTAGCAAGAATTCAGAAATATTAAACAAGATACATGTTGGATTCATTCATTTTTGTCTAATGTTATTATGAGCCGGTGGTTAGGCTACAAGCAGACTGTGGCCAGTTGGGATCAAAACCCATTAGCTTCCCGATCAAAGTCAAACCCCCATACCATCCTATCCCCAAAAATGATCTACAATGGCTCCATCATTTTAATAAAACACCTTAGCCTTATTAAACGAAACCCTTCCCTGATACAAGACGTTTAATAAATGCCTCATCGTGTACAACATGAGCACAGACACGTGTGACATGTTAACGTTGGCTTGTGGAGACGCTGAACACGACTAATCAGGCTCAAACACAGAGGAGCACATTAAACAGCACGTCGCTGCCTTAAACACTGTGGCCACGCACATTAATCACTGCCCATTTTCAACCACCTCATTGTTCCTAGAAAGCCCTCACCGCCCACGCAGTGAGGAACATGCAGTCTCATGAAGCTTAAGGAGCTGTTGGTATGATTGGGACCATCTTGGATTCAAGACTTTAGCACTTTAGTGATGAGTGTTGATTAACGCTGCCGATTCACTGGGAGGAGAAACTCACACCTGCTCTCAAACCGGAGAAAACAACTTAATATAATGGATGAAGTCAATTTGTGTTGTTAGAAGTTTTATCAACTGAAGAGAAGGAAACACAAACACCATAATGACATACAAACACCAACGTCTTCCCCACATCGTCCTAAACTAACTCCTTCAGTGAGAGAGTAGGACTACCTCCTCTCTGGACGGCTATTGTATCTGTACAGAATGGTCAATCGTTTTATCAATTAAGCATTTCCCTGGCTTTTACCTGCCTCATTATACCAGCTACTTGGCCTGTTTTGCAAGGCAATTTTGGGCCATTTCTATTTGAAAGGCCTTGTGAACTACTTTTTGTACAGTTTCTTTAGAAGAACGTGAAGATTGTTCTACTTCATTAACTTTAGCATATTCATCACATTTTTGCGTGTATGTGTGTGTGAATATGAATTTAAGTGATAAATTAAAATTGTATCAATAATCTAAATTAATTAACTAAATGTATACTACTTTAATAATAAATACAATAATTAATAATGCAACATTACTAATTATAACTATGGGAAAGGAACTGGGAAATGACCATTCAGTGACACACACACACACACATGCACACGTCTACTCCCATGCGTTGTTTGATCTTTTTACGGAAATAGTGATCTGCTCGGTGGGAGATTAATAAATCAACATTTAATTCAGCAGGTCGATAATGCTCTTGAACTGTGGGAGGCAGGTCAACGGAAGTGGGAGCTTTTAGTTTCCAACAAGCCCGGGGGTTAATGTAGGAGGTTCATTAGACAGGTGTTCATGACAACTTTGTTTTCTATAGGCCTGTATGTGTATGTATGTGCCTGTTGTGTGTGTATGTTATATTACAACCCAGATATTCTCTCTCATTATGGATGTGAAACAAGCAGTTTAGTCATAACATTTTGGAAAGATAACAAAATAATTGGACAGATAATAATAGCCTCTTAAAGGTGCTGTGGGAAGGATTTAAGATAAATATGTAAATTGTTAAAGAGTTATTTGTAGGAGTGTAATTTGTTTGAAATGCCAGCTATTAGTGACTTAAATGCGCTGGGAGAATTCCATTTCGAATCACCTGCCTGCCTTTATATAAGACATCTCTTATAAGCATCTCTTACGTGATTGGATCTGAGAATCCATCTTGCCAATCAATCAAGGTGCAACACTTAATGGTATGGTAACGTTGGGAGGGCGGGAACCGAGAGGAAAGGGACATTTTTGGGACGTTGTTTGGTTTCCAAACAACTTGCTGTCTTCTCCCCTTTTACGCTCTCTCTTTTCACAACTCTGTGTACCTAAAGCACCTTTAAATTCATTAATATTGTACAGATTATTTTATTTTGTTACGCAAATACCTAGAATGCAGAAATATGTTCAAGTGTTCAAATTTTTCAGAAAAGTATGTCTTTGATGACAAATTCTTATCATTTGAATGCCTCTTAATCTCTTAAGCCCAAGAAGCTAAGAACCAGTGTCTAATGTCTGAGCATTAATGCCTACCCAATATGTAACAATCTCCGACCTTGTACCTAGCCTAAGCATCAGCCTCTCGTATGGATCAGGGTGCAGGGAGGGCTGACGTCTAGGGCTGGCCCCAAATATTAGCCTACCAAATTATCCTTTTTACACTTTGTATTCATAGAAATGGGAACATTGGTAACAATGTCCAGATGGTAACAGTACCATTTGGACAACCTTTTCAACCATTTTGAGAATTGTCAAGAATGCCATCTGTGTAAACAGTAATATTGTGGTGTAAATATGTAGTAAAACAGAGTGTAAATTATGTTCCCTTTTCTCGGGCCACCCATCATTCAGAATAGCCCCTGGGTGTTTTTTCTTTGCATGCTTGTGAATAGCGCTAGTGCTGCTGGCAAGTTCCTCCAAACTTTGCACATGGTTCAAAGCATCTCATTAGTTCTGGGAGAGTCCTCTCCTGCCACGGAGGCCCTGTGTTTAAAGCTGAAGCTGTCATGGATGTGAAGCCACTGACATGCACTCAAGGAAGCCTATGAAATATGCACATTTCTTCATATTTGCGTTATTAAATCAACATTCATTTGAACGATTTGAACCGCTTACAAAATGAAAAAGGAATCAAGCGATTAGTTGATGAAACACTCTGGTCTCCGCCCGCCCAGTGCCCTTCAGGCAGGGACGGAGTGTGTGTTTCACCGTGGATACAGATATTTCCTTGATTTATGTTGATTTTGTTTTTTAGGAAATATTCTTTGTGAAAACCGAGGGATTATCCGAAGCTTGAAATGATGTCTCCAGGCCAGTTCCTACTGACGTTGTCATGCTAACAGGCAGCGGTGCCAGCGGCCCGTCTTGGGTGTGTCGTCTTTATGGCGATTTAGACGTCATGCCTGACAGGGTAGCGGAGTTATTATTAAAATGTGAGTGGTGCTGTTAGTTGAGGAGGACGCAGTGTATATAAGTGGCATAAGGAAATTATTTCTGGGGAAGTAGCAGAACCTACGCAATCCTCAAAACTGCCAAACTGCAAAAGTGAACACTTCGTCACAGTGCTCGCAACCAAGTTAACAATAACACCCAGTTCCATGTTGACATCACGTTGCAATACTCTCCTGTGTAAATGCAGCCGGCGAGGTTAATTCGGTCAATTTCTGTCGTCATGACGGGCTCGTAAACACGCTCATTTCAATGGAGCCACGATCCTCGCGTCTCGCTCTCCACTGACGATTTCAGCTGAAAGGAATAAATTAATCATGGTAGTCTAAGCTAGTCAGCGATAGGCCTACGACTGTTCCTATCCAGGGGCTCATGAGATACAGCCACAGCAGTTGTGTTCTCCTTCAGCAACACATAGAAGAACTTGTCTCTGGGTTATCCTGTGCCCCCCCAAAATATGTTTACTTTACCAGAAAAAAAAACCAACACATTCAAAGAGGTTTCCTCAAAGCCTTTGCTGCTTGCTAAGTGAAAATTGGCCACTGTTGGGGCGGTGGAGAAGTTCATAGTAGGGCTTTCAGGATGCACACATTGAGTGTGTAAAGCAGGAAAACAGGATTTAAGACTTAGGTGCAGAGAATAGAACGGAGCTGAGGACTGCAGCCCCATGCGACTGCAGTTCCTCAGACAATATGCTCAGCCCTCCTTGCTTAATGCTTTGCTTTTGTTGTGCTGTAGCTTTTTTCCTTTTAAACATTCAGAACTTCAAACTTCGAATCTTCCGGTCAAATACATTTTATTTGCGAAAATGTGTGCCATATCTTTCATGGCGGTACATACTACGCAGCTGGTTCAATGCTGTATAATGCAGTTTAATTCACCCTGAATAGACTTAGTGTGCTCATCTAAAAGCTCTTTTAAATGCCCAAACCCAAGAAAATAAATATAAATAGTGTATGGACTCGAAATCCAATGAAATATATGATGAATATTTAAAGATATATTTCCATCTTCATCCTCTACGGGTGTTATCTGACCACCATAAGGTTACAGACTGTGTATTACACGGGGAACTGAAATCATTCAGGGGTGAATGTTGCTTTCCGGCAGAAAATAAGATTAGCGATTAAGTATCAGAATCCCTCCAGTGAGTAATTCTCAGTAACTTTAAAACAACAAGATCAGTGTCCCTCTGTGCAGATCATTTCTGAGTATATGAAACATAACTCAAAAACAGATAACAGATTTTATGTTTGGCTGAGAAACAGCACCGATCCCATCCTGTATTGACCTTCTAGACCGTACACATCATTAAAGATCAAGTATCTCACCTCCGTCCAAAAGGTTGTGGGTTCCAATCCCAAGGTCGACGTTAGTCTTCCTGGGAAAGAGGCTTTACCTGCTGTGTGCGTGTGTGTGTGTTTGTGTGTGTGTGATTACCTGCTGTGTGCGTGCGTGTGCAAGTGTGTCACAGTAAGTCACTTTGCTCAAAAGCCTCCACTCAGAGTGGCACATCCCGGTGTACCGCATTAACAACACCGTGAGAGTCGGTACGACCGTCCAACTTCCCAGCCTTCCCAACTTCTCACCACTCATCTGAATCATGGCCTCCCACGCACAAAGTTGCTTGTAAACCACCCGCCCCCCGCCCCCTACACCTCGGTCCCTCCCCCCCAGCTCAGTGGTCCCCAGAGTGGCTCATTGTTCAAAGCCCCGCCCGCGGCCTGCAGCCCTTCCTCTGAACAGGAGATGTTGGCTGATTAAAAAGTAATACAGGCAGAAGAAATAACACATGTCTCGAGAAACATCTGTTATGAAATATGCAGCTGATGCATTCGCAATGGCCCTCGCTCGTCACCGTGAGATGGCACCGCTATAAAGAGAATCCAGAGTGTGTGATCCCCCCCCCCCCCCCACCTCAAGCCCATTCAAAGTCCTGCCCCCCCACAGACACCCCAGTCGCAAACCAACATCCTGGGTGTGGGCGTGTGTGTGTCTGTGTTTATGCACGTGCGTGTGTGTGTATGCATGTGTGTCTGTGTCTTTGTGCGTGTGTGTGTCTGTGTGTGTGGGTGTGTGTTTGTCTGTGTGTGTTTGTATCTCTGTCTGTGTGCCTGTGTGTTTCTGTGTGCATGAGTGTGTGCCTGTGTGTGTGTATTTGTCAGTGTGTGTGTAAGAGGGAGTGTCAACCCCCTTATTAATCCAGGGGGACATCGCTGTGGCCATGGAGAGCGTCAGCGTACAGCTCGGTGGGCGACTCTGGGGGGAGTGTTCTGAATAAAGAGAGGAGGGAGAGACACTGGAGAGATTAGTGTTTGTCTGCAGCGTCTCCTGCAGCCCGTGAGGAGACTAAAGAGTTCATTAAAGCCCCTTTTGTTCAGAAGCGGAGGTCTACCGGGACACGCCCGCCCCCCGCCCCCCCGCCAGATGAAGGAGAGATGGGGGAGGGCTACTGGTGGTGGGGGAGGGGGTGGTTGTTACTACGAGAGAATAAGACACATTTCTCACCGCTAGATTAAAGTGCTCTTATTTCAATGAGTCTTTGTATCGTCCCTTTTTTTTTTTTACCCAATTCTGTTGTTTTTTGTCCCGGCATAATCCTTGAAAGTCAAATTGAAACAAAATTCTCTATTTATCTTTACACAGTTGATTTCCCCAAGTCAAACCCAGCTGCGGAATTAATCTTTCAGCTCTGGTTTTTCTGCATTATTTACAGACAGGATCAGGGCCGGCGCGAGGACTCACACCTGAGAGAACCTATGAACAGCAGCGCCCCTGCATTCTGGTCCCCAGTATTTAAACAACGTAGCTTCAAAGCTAATCACAGTGGCACACATGTGACCTTGCCTTGTTCTAAATGCACTGATTGGGTTTCGAAAACTCGCCTGCAGCCCTCATGTCGGCCCAGTAGGGGAGTTACCAAACAACGCTGTGCCGCGGAAACGCTAAAGCCACCCGAGGAGAGCAATTAGGTGGAGCAATTATTCACACAGAAATAAAAAAAACAATCAAACGTATTGTGCGACACGATGAAAAAATCTCAATGCTCCAATTAGACGCCGACGTTAAAATCAAAGGAGCCCCGCGTCGTCCTCCAGCTACAGTCGGTCGTAACACCCTCCAGATACACAGAGCAGATCGCTAGAATACAGGCAGCTGATTCTGTTCCCCCCATTTCAGATGATACATTCTAACACGTGTGTGTGTGTGTGTGTGTGTGTGTGTGTGTGTGTGTGTGTGTGTGTGTGTGTGCATGCCAAGGCACAGGGGCCCGCATACATCTGTGCGAGTGTGTGCATTCAATGCTTGGGGGTCATTCAGGGATAAAGTGGAACGCAGAGTTTCTCGTTGATTTCCAGGCAGTTCCACCACGTGGGACCCTTTGGGGTCCTCTGCTCCTCCATGCGGGACCCTTTGGGGACTCCGGCTTCACCACGCCGGGCCCTTTGGCGTCACCGACTCCCTTTGAGGCTTCGAGCGAAACGTGTTTGCCGCTTGTGAACAGGATCAGAAGAGCCCTTGTTCAGAACGCTCAGTGCCGCTGCGCCAGGCACGCCACCTCGTATCTCTACCCTAGTCGGAGCCGCTCGGAGGGATGGGGTGTGAACGGTCCCGACGCCTGGCCATCAGGCGGACCGAGCGGTGATCACATGACCGTGGGGAACAGCCAACGAGATTAACGAGAGAGAGCGCTCCGTCAAACTCTACTTGATGGACTTTGACACGAGGACCCGATTGAAGACGCTGGGAGAGAACGGCGGCCAGTGTCCTGCTTTATGGAGGCGGGCTCCTCATCGAATCAGCGCAGGCAGCACATAACTCAGGGCACTCAGACGTCCCTCTTCCCCCCGCAGCTGGGGGCTGCAAATGAAGAGTGACGTGCGCTAGTGATTTACAGCCACGGCAGCGCGGCCGAGCCCCACCTGGGCCCCTGGTTCGGGGGGGGGGGGGGGGGGAGAAAATTCTTCAATTTAGATGCAATATTTGTTATCTGTGCTCTTATCTCGGGGTTGTTGCCGGGCTTAGCAGTGTGTACTTGTGCAAAGTGACTGTTATTGAAATGAAGTGCATGTGCGCTCACATCTGGGGCAGGGGACATCGTGTGTGGGGGAGGGGGGCTGGGAACACAAGTCTTTCCTTCACACCGTTCTTAATTAGGGATTTATTAGGCGAGAGTTCCAGTGTTTTTTTTGGCGTGTCAGTCACGAGCAGTTTGGACGCCAGATGATTCATTAAAGGGAAGATTGCTTGCAAAGGTTTTAATTGCTCAAGCCTGTGGGGCGAATGGATGCCGCCTGTGACGTGCTCCTGGTTGATCAAACCCCAAATTAGCTGGAGAAATTGGTGTTATAGTGAGCAATCTTTTGACTTCACATCTGGTGTTTTGAATTAAAAAAACAACATTGAAACGAAATACTTAAGTCAGCTGTCACTCCATCCTCTCCACCGCCACGTGTTATTAGTTGGAGCTTGGCCTATTCCACATATTGCATTATTGGCTGTATTGACCTGTTTGCCTTGTCAGGGGCAATCTCTGTTGGGAGTATTAAAAGATTGACGCCTTGATTTACATTCAGCGCATCCATCTCACAAAGTGTTATTACTGGCAAATAAATAGCATTCTGTCTGTGATACACACAGGTCTGTGATATATAGCATCCAGTCTGTGATTCACAGCGGGTCTGTGATACATAGTGTCAGGTCTGTGATGTCACAACAGGTCTGTGATACATAGTGTCAGGTCTGTGATGTCACAACAGGTCTGTGATACAAAGTGTCCAGTCTGTGATGTCACAACAGATCTGTGATACATAGTGTCAGGTCTGTGACGTCACAACAGGTCTGTGATACATAGCATCCAGTCTGTGATTCACAGCGGGTCTGTGATACATAGTGTCAGGTCTGTGATGTCACAACAGGTCTGTGATACAAAGTGTCCAGTCTGTGATGTCACAACAGGTCTGTGATACATAATGTCAGGTCTGTGATGTCACAACAGGTCTGTGATACAAAGTGTCCAGTCTGTGATTCACAGCGGGTCTGTGATACAAAGTGTCCAGTCTGTGATGTCACAACAGATCTGTGATACATAGTGTCAGGTCTGTGACGTCACAACAGGTCTGTGATACATAGCATCCAGTCTGTGATTCACAGCGGGTCTGTGATACATAGTGTCAGGTCTGTGATGTCACAACAGGTCTGTGATACAAAGTGTCCAGTCTGTGATGTCACAACAGATCTGTGATACATAGTGTCAGGTCTGTGACGTCACAACAGGTCTGTGATACATAGCATCCAGTCTGTGATTCACAGCGGGTCTGTGATACATAGTGTCAGGTCTGTGATGTCACAACAGGTCTGTGATACAAAGTGTCCAGTCTGTGATGTCACAACAGGTCTGTGATACATAATGTCAGGTCTGTGATGTCACAACAGGTCTGTGATACAAAGTGTCCAGTCTGTGATTCACAGCGGGTCTGTGATACAAAGTGTCCAGTCTGTGATGTCACAACAGATCTGTGATACATAGTGTCAGGTCTGTGACGTCACAACAGGTCTGCGATACATAGCGTCCAGTCTGTGATGTCACAACAGGTCTGTGATACATAGAATCTGGTGTGTGATGTCGTCCTGGCTGATGCAGAGCCGCTGCTTCTCCAGGCGACGGAATACATCATTGTGTGGTTTCACTTTGACGGAGGCGGCGTTCTCACACAACCTATTCAATGTGTACATTTTGAATAAACAACTACAAAAGAAGCCCAAGAAGCCAGCAATCATGACCTCATCTGAAATCCCCCAACCACATTCAGGATTTTGTCAGTTTGGTATTCTGAGAAATGGGCTAACGTGGTCCCACAGCATCTGTAAACAGGACACTGTGTCCTTTAAACCAGGTCTATGTTTTTTGGGGGGTCATTTAAGGCAGGTCCTTATGTGTTTAGGTTTTAAACCATATTGATCCCTAACCCTATCACTAAACAGTTTTATATTAATAACAATAAAAATAGCTCCGTTAGAACTTCTCCACTCCTCCACTCCTGACTTACTTCTGAAGAAAACAGAATAAAGGCGTCAAAAATAAAAACTAATCAAAACAAATGAAGCCTCATTTGCAATACATCAAATTATTTTATACATATAATGTCCACAACCTATGAATGGATCTCTAATCTGATCTGTAACCTGTGTGCGGGATATCACCATGGTTAAAGGGACGGCGTCTAACAGTCTAACAGAGCACTTCCTGTGATCCACCGTGTTTGTCTCCGTCGTCTGGAGCGAGGTCTATTTTTGCGCTGTGTGTGCTGTTTTTGTGTATTTTCCGCTGCCAGGTGGATTAATTGAATCCGGGGCTCCCCCCTGCTGTGGACGCCGAGGCGCCCGTAGGCGCTACTAAGTTGCGCGGTGTGGTGCTGGCAGTGATGTAGGCTGACCTTGCGGAGTGAGGGTGTCCCGGCACAGAGTCCTGCTCATCATTCAATTAGACACAACTAGGCATGGGCCCATGTGGTGGCGGCGGCCCGCAGCCCCGCCACCGCTGATGATTAGCTCACTAATCCCGCTGCGTCTTACTGATTACGTGGGAGTGGTGTGACACTATGATGTGAACATATTACCACCTGAGCTTGTCAAGATGTTTACTAAAGCGTGTGAAAAAAAGACAGTTTTCAATGTTGGCTTTGTTGCAGGTGTACTCTTATTTAACTGTGTTTTGGATATTACTGTTGTTCTTGTGCTGCAAATGCCAAGCTAGAAAACAAGGTTTAAATTACAGGATGTTCTATCGATCTCGGACCGCGTACCGTTGGAATCTTAAGTGCAGGCTCCTAATATAAGAGAATACATGTTTATTAAACCATGCATAAAGATGGAGGGGGGTTCATTTTGATATGAAAAGCATTTCAACCACTGATTGGATTGAGCCCCATATCAATCAACATACTGGCCCCACCAGACCTCTGAGCAGCCTTTACTCAGATGAACTACTGCAGCTTGGCTCCGGCCCATGCACCCTGAGGGGCCCAGGTGTTGGAGGGACTGCTAGCCGACTGAGGGGCACCACAGGGGACTACAGAGCTGGGACACGTCGGGACGAGTGGCTTGACATGGGTTATTTACGACATCATAACTACCACCAAAGTATGTAATATCGGTATCTTCAACGGTGTGTAAATTGCGCAGTTTGTTTTTACAATTTCATTAATTAAAAAAAAAAGATTTTTGCCACACAGGGCCTTGTTTATTATGCACAAGCAACAACTGTTGATGAAAGCATTGTGCAACAACCATCCAGCTAGCCTAGCTGAGCCTAGCTTAAGAAAATCGGTGTTTGCCAATAAATCAAATGTGGCTACATCCCAAGATTAGATTTGACATTTTCTTATTACAGTATTACTGTTTACATTCTATCTTGAAAAGTAACTTTTAAAGTTTCCTCTACTTTGCGCATGGCTTCTCCTACCAACCTTCTCCCAACCCCCCCTGCCCCCAGTCTACTAATACTCTGTGACAAATCCTTGTTCTCAACCTTCACCATCTCGGAACAAACCTTCACACCATAACAGAACATCCACGTCAAGTCTTCCCCTTCAGCCCCCGGAATATTAACGACAGGTGCTGGCTGGTTGCCAACACCGATGATGTTGTGGTTTGTCCTTGTTCTGTGTAGGTTTTCCAAAGTGAACAGCGTTGGTTCTAGGCTCCCTGCTTGGGAGTGTGTCCTTTAACGCTGGATTACATAGGCTCCAGAATGATAGGGGAATGTTTGCCTTTCAGGTTGGGTCAATCTCTTATATAAACCCCTCAAACACCCGCCGTCCTAGTGGGTAAATATGGACACGAGCCGATATCCCGCCGCTATGTAAAAAGCGAACGTCAATAGGCTATCCACATTAGCACTCGTCATCGCCAGGGCAATTACCCAAGTGAGGCCGGCCTCTGGAAAGGGAGAGGGCGGAAGGGATTTCCCTGGTGGATGAGCCGATGTGGGGGTGCGGCGGCGGCGGTGTCTCCATCTCAGTAAAGGTTGCCTGGTCTTCACCTGTTTAATTACACATAGCTGTCGCTCGGCCAGGGGGGTGCCCAGCCGTCCTGGTTAATGCCTGACACCTCCCGTAATGGCCTTGTGTAAATTTACATTCCTTTCTTCTTTTTTTTTTTCTTGCTCTGCAATTGATGGGCCCGCTCCCGTTGCATGGAGAGATTCTAATAGAGCCGTCTTCCTGTAATTAGTGTGCCATCTGCCCAAGTGTGGAATAATGACAAGAGAAAAAAGAAAAAGGCAGGGAATCTATTTGCTTGTCTAACAGACAGGAGAACGTCTGGGCTCGGGTTCACAGATCAACCCTAAGGTGTGCTCCCCGTCACGTCCAGGCTCGGACGGTGAGCCCTGGTCTTACCGAGATAGAAGAAAGGTAGAGGGAGGGAGAGAGAGAGGGAAGAGGGAGAGACAGTCTCCCTTTTCTTGGGTTGTGACAGGTAGTGACCACCAGTCAAAGACGCCTCTCTCTCTCTCTCTCTCTCTCTCTCTCTCTAACAGATGGAGAGAGAAGCACCCCCCCCGCTCCCCTACCCGGGCTTAAGTGAACTCAGCCCCCCGAACAGTGAGGGGTCAAAGGTCAGGAGGAAGCAGATGCTGCTGCTGTGGTGTTCCTCAGCAGAACAGCGTGGGGACGGCTCCATCATTATTCTGCCCGGCGCTGGCCATTCTGCCCGCTCCGGTCCATGTGCTTTAATTAAACGTGGAGGATGAAAGCTTTGGCTGGAAGAGGTTTATCAGGGACAGATCAATACCATTATATCTGTTCATATTGCTCATCGCTGCTGTTGGGGTGGTTATAGCTTATGATCCTAATTGCCTTTGTGTTGTTTTGGATAAAATGGATGTGGACACAGCGCTGTGAATGTTTTATCCTCAACCGGCAGAAACATGAAACTAATAAAGCTGCTTTTGAAACGCTCCCTGATACGGGTGTTACCCGTATCAGGGTGTAACGACCCACGATCGACCAAGCATCCTTACACACACATAAAGGCTGTTTTGTTGTGTTACATTGTTGTTCCAGCATCTGTGGAAAATCTTCTAAGGGTTTAACCTCCTAGAGCACCGTAGCAGGCAGACAACCTTTTCAGGACCAATGTGGGTATGCATCTCACACTCACACACACACACACACACACACACACACACACACACACATACACACACACACACACACACACACACACACACACACACACACACACACACACATGTGTGTCTCTCTTCCACATGCTAGTCTTCATGATTGGTGAAGCATGTCAGCCATGATGAAGGCTGAGGCGAATCATGCAACATTCAAACAGTGTGGTCCGTCCTAATGTTGTCTGTACAGGGACCAGACCTCCCTCTCCCTCCCGCTCCGCGGACAATGAGGCAGACGATAGGACCTGGCATTGGGTATGCAGTTCACTTTAGTTAGTTAGTAAATTAACTGCTTAACAGACAAAAGGAGAAGAGAGGAGTGAGCTTTTTAAAAAACGCCAAAACAACAAAATCAGACACCATCATCACTACACAACTCGTTAAAATTACAAATGATCTCAGACCTATATCATACTTCTTTCTTCAGACCTCGCTAATTGTATTGATATTTTACCCTTTTTGATTTGTTTTCCGCGCCTGGCACTAAAATAATAATAAATAAATGTATTGATCTAATATTATTTAGCCTTCAGTAGTTTTTGGAAAAATAAGCTGATTCTTAAAGTTTGGCTATCTTTGGATGATGGATGAATAAGAGGAGACTTGGGGGACACACAAAGGAGAACACAGGCCTCTTTTAGGATGAGGTTGAGGAGTTTATTAGAGGCGGGAGCATATAAACAAACTGTACGCAGGGGTTCTACTCTGATCAAAACCACAGTCCGACCTCTCTGTGGCTGGAAGTACACTCTACACAACACCCGCCATAGTGTGGCCGTAGTTAGTAATGCAATCATGAAATAAATGGACTTCAAAAAGGCAATACACCAGGCCATTCCATTGCCCCGGGAGAACACAAAGTATGCATTTATTATTTTAGGAAATCGTCATCATCGTTATTATTAACTTTAAGGAACAATAAAATGAATTACTTTGAGGTTTGTCCCTGACATTTCCAGGTTTTTCCTAAATAGGTTAATCCTAGCACTACTAGTTAACATTCATAATGGAGGGGAATAAATAAAAGCTAAGAGGGAACATAGTTAACATTGGTGTGATCCCTAAAGTGTTTAATCTACAGTCTCATCCACTGGTTCTCATTCAGACAGTTAAATGTGTTCAAGCAGCAGCCAAGTCAGTGGCACAGTAATGATATATCTAGAATATTGACCGCCACAAATTATACACTGTCACACTTACAATCGCCGTTTCTCTCTTTCCGATATGCCCTTTTGTATTACTGTTATTATCATTATCATCATCGTCCACATTTCCCTCCTCTTCTTCCAGGTCTCTTATAGTGACACACAGGTTTGGCTCGCACACATGAAGCTACGATAAGGACAGTAATAAATAGTAGAGGGAGTGCGTGTTTCTCGCCCGCACCGCTGGGCGACACTTCCTCTGTTCGCGGTGGCCGCCGCCGCTACCTAGCGCTTTTTTTTCGGCGGGAACTCTAGTCCTCCCCACGGGGCGTCGCCGCCGCAGGCGCACGGCAAAAAACAAACAAAGGCGGGTCAACACAAAGTAAAAAGGGACGTTTCTTCTCTCCTTCTGTGACTTTTTTTTTCCACGTCGTTTTTGTCACGTTTTTTTTTTTTCTAAGTTTTTTGTTTTTTTTCGCGTTGTTCCGTCGTCTCGTCTCGTGCGGGGTTTGTCGTCGTTTGTTTTTTTCTTTGCGCCGCTCCGTCGTTCCCCGGAGCGCTCTAGAAGGAGTCCATGGCCTTGAACTCGCTGAGCGCCTGCACGGGCGAGATGTGCTTCTTCTGCGAGCCCCGCCGCACGCGCGTCTGGCACTCCTCGGGCTTCTCGCGCTTCACCAGGGGCTTCTTCTCCGGCGCCTTCATGCGCCAGGACACCACGGGGGAGTTGACGGCGGCCGTGCCGTACACCTTCTGGTACTTGGTGGACGCCACGTAGGACGCCTTCACCGTCAGCACCACCGCGTTCATCAGGTTCTTGGCCGCCTGGATCAGGGAGGTGGCGCTGTCCAGCTGCAGCCGCGGGAAACGGACGGGGGGTACGAAACACACACACACACACACACACACACAGAATGATCACACACACACACACACGCACACACGGCACGGTAACACCGGGGGTGGGGTGGAGAGGGTAATGGAATGGAAGAGACGGATGAAGAGAGAGAGTTAGAACCGTCGGGTTGGATCGGGTCGGACATGATAAACCGCGCTAATAAACAACGGCTGAGCCGGCTTTGTGAACGCCTGTTGATAAACAAATAAATCTCCTTGGGAGGTTAAACGCTCGTGTGTTTCCCCTGTGTTCGCCCTGGGCTGACACGCTTACAGAGGCATTAGCCATTCTACAAGAAGACGGACCCACCGACCCACAGCCGACCCACCGCCACACAGGATCGCTCGTAGCTACAACGGCACGGCTCCTCCGGGAGGGTTTAACCGACACCCGGCCCGACCCGCGCAACGTAAAGAGGCGTTGTCCTTTTACGTGGCCACCGATGCAGGGGAAGACGCCAGATGCAGGTTCCCTCAGTGCTGTGATGAGACCGGGGTGGGGCAGGAGGCTGGACCCTGAGCCCCCCCTCACATCCTCCGCTCTGGGGTGAGACCGGGACGGGGCAGGAGACCTGGACCCTGAGCCCCCCCTCACATCCTATGCTCTGGGTAATTAGCAGCACTAGGGGTGAGGGGTGCCTCTGCCACCGTCTGTTTAGTTTGGCTGACATTTAAGGCTTGTTTGCTACTGGGCCTCCTCCCCCTCTCCTCCCCCCTCCTCCGCCCCCTCCTGCACGCTGAGGCAAGTCAACCGCTAAGATTTAATGAGTGTGGACTCCAGCTGGCCACTATGAAAAGGTTAAAGTCTCAGTGTGGCTCAATGCTCTGAAATGGGGCCTAAATAAAGTAATGAGGTCTGTGTCGATTATGGGATGTATTGATACCGGACATGGTTTTGTGCTATATCTGCTATGGTATAAACGACGGCCCTTCATGAGGTATTCCTCTGCTCCCACTGGCAGGACAACACCACAACAGGTATGGTGTCCAGAACATGGGGGTGATGGGAGTTCTCACAGTGGACTGGCAGCAGGGCATGGGGATGGATTCAGCTTAACGAGGTCGCACCGTGGGCCGGGGGATCTTAAGACCAGGCACGGCCTCCCGGGTGAGGAGGAGTGGGCTCTTGGAGGAGGATACACACGCAGTGGGATCCACACTGTACTAGGCAACACTAGAGCACACTGACGTATGATAGGGCTGTTACTTATGATTGCGTTAGCCTTGGGCCACTGTGATCGACCGCTCAAGTCTCTCCAGAGTCTGAGGGGAAGCGTTGAGCTAAACGATTTACTGTCTGCAAAAAGTTGTAGGAGGCGATTCCAGTCCCTCTCCTCCTCAGCTGGGAGTGTTGTTAGTCAGTGGTTTTGGCCTTTGAGTCCACTTTTAGGTCCAACGATTATTGCAAACCCCTACATGAGATTTGCCATCCCAAACGTGAAGGTCTTTATGAGACCGTTCAAACCTTTTTGATGATGCAAAATGCATCCTCCACACACATCTGTGTGGCTGCAGAACTTACCCCGGACACGATGAGCTCCCCGCCCAGATTCTGCACCTCGGCCTTGACCTTGCTGCAGATGTTGAGCTGGTGGCAGTACAGCGCGATTCTCTGCAGGTAGGCCAAAAGATCCTGCTTGCACGCCGAATCTGGACACTGAGGAAAGGAGAGTAGCACAGAGAGGAACTGGTCAAGGTAAAGGAAACAGAGCATACACTGCCTTGGTCTAGAATGGTTTCTGAAGGGTTGCATTCAATGATTTCCTGAATGATCTATTTGTGATGTACAGGATATATTATGTGCTCATGTGGAGTATCGTTATTATCATGAGAGGTTCAGATGGCTATATTCTGCTGCACTACCCGTGCTTGTACAAAGAAAACATAACAACATAATTCAGGTTTAAATGGACATTTGTTGCATGTTAAACTCACATGATTAAGAATGAGCCATCCAAAAAAAGAAAATAGGTTGTATCTAGGCCAACGTTTTGCCTATAAACCTCCATAAACCTCCATAAAAAGTTCTGCTCAGTGTTCTGTCAGTTATCAAAAGGAAAAATGTGCAATTATATTGATACACATCTAGAACAAGGTGCCAAACCAAAACACATAAATGTTGCAATAAACGCAGAGATTTACACCTACAAAGCCCCTTAAAATCCAAGGCTAAAAGCAGAAAAATCTGGGCTCCGGGAAACAAAACAGAATGTGTGTAACAACAAGACCAGCACTCAATTTGCCTCAGTGAAAGTTTATAATCCTTTGTAAAAATGTGATGAGCGATGAGCTTTCATTGCCATTAATTCCACCCCATATTTCCACCCCAACACATTCAGTGTTGTTTTACAGATCACAACCGCCTTCCAGGGACTCCCTCATAGGATTTATTTTGGTTTTATACACACATTTCACTCTCACACGTAAAGACATGTTGATTATCAGCCAGCTGACACACACACACACACACACACACACACACACACACACACACACACACACACACACACACACACACACAGACACACACACAAATTGGGTCTTAAATGCCGTCCTGTCCACGTCTCAAACCCATACAAGAGGAGGGGGAGGAGGAGGAGGAGGAGGGGGAGGGAGTCTTATCGTGTAGTGCAGCAGCAACAAAACCGAGGGAAGAGAAGAAGATGAAGAGACCAGCAGGCGGGCGTCCTTGCTCTGGTCTAAGTCTCGTCCCCGCCGTCGCCCTTGGTTCTTCCTCCTGCTGGCGGGCCTCCAAGCAGCCCGCCGTGGCCCACTTAGCTCTGGTGGGGTTCAGAACCCCACGTCGGTTGCTTTGATGCTCCCAGCGTTGCTGTTTCCTTTCAACGTACACACCAACACGGTGCCCTGCGGTCATTAATATTAAACGCCGCTAAGTAGGACATCCGGCAGCGCCAGCGCCAGATCTGGGTCTTCTGGGTCTCCCTGGCCCTGGACCGGGTAGGCAGCGGCTGGTTTATGGAGAGATCTGTGCCGCCGCCGCCCCCCTCTCCTTCACCCCCACCCTAGCTCTTCTCCTGAGTCTTCCAGCCTTTCAGCGATTCATCTTCCCATCGCTCGTTTCCGCACCCTCGTTACTCCTTTGTCCATCTAATTGATCGCAACGTCTCCTGTCTCCGCTCAGCCAGGGGAGAGCATTCCCCCAGTCTCTATTCACCCCCGTGCTCAGCTCCCCATTCACGCACGCACGCACGCACGCACGCACGCACGCACGCACGCACGCACGCACGCACGCACGCACGCACGCATGCACGCACGCACGCACGCACGCACGCACACACACACACACACACACACACAAAAAAACCTTGTTCTTGAGGTTTGTTGATGGATGCCTACAGGGCTATTATTGACCCGGAAGGGTGTGTTGAAATGATACACATGTCCAACCTGACCTTCTGAATTAAAAGGACTGTACATGTTGTGATGATACATCTGTCCTGTGTGAGCTGACTTGACTGGACCTGGACTGTACATGTTGTGATGATACATCTGTCCTGTGTGAGCTGACTTGACTGGACCTGGACTGTACATGTTGTGATGATACATCTGTCCTATGTGAGCTGACTTGACTGGACCTGGACTTTACATGTCGCATCGATACATCTGTCCTATGTGAGCTGACTTGATTAGACTGTACATGTTGTGATGATACATCTGTCCTGTGTGAGCTGACTTGATTGGACAGTAAACTGATCGATTAACATCCTCGTGGTGACCTGCCAAATCTTCCCTACTATTGGTGGGTGTCAATGCTGGAGAATTATGCATCCAGAGGAAGAGCGGGAGTCCAGCTGATATTCTTGTTACACTGCAGCTGTCGTATAACATCGCTGATCACTGTTCATTCTGGTCCAATCACACGAAGAGAGCTGGCACACACACACCCATTCAAATAGGCCCAATTGACTTGGCTTGACACGTAAACAAACATCTTTGAATTGACACACACACACACACACTCACACTGACCTGCTCTTACTCTCTCTCCCCCCCCCCCACACACACACACACAGACAAACACACACACACACACACACACACACACATACACAGACTCTCCTGTCCCCTGGCCCCAGCTTGATGCAGGCGTATGGATGACATAATTGTTCCCTCTGCAGAGTAGACTAATAGTCCATTTCCTTCACCGCTTCCCCACTGGTGTAAATAAAGCATACGGACCATTACCTTGCCAGCCCCACTTTAGTTTCCTTCCTCTCCTCACTCTAGCTCTCACCCTTTCTCTGTCTGTCTGTCTCTATGTCTCTCTCTCTCTCTCTTGTCTTTGCTGGAGAATTGATCAGGCTGGTCTGCTGCTGGCGGCTGACTCTGCCCGCTCTCCCAGAACTTCCAGAGTCACCTCGCTGTCACAGAGCACTTGTGATTCCGGGGGGGGGGGGGGGGGAGAGAGTGGTCTCTTCATAGAGAGAGGGACGAATGCTTTTGGTTGTTGTAGCATAATTGCGCCCAACATGAGTGGTGTGCCTTTTGTTTTGCAACATCAATTACAGTCGTAATATTAGTAATATCCCGTCTGCCCAAAAACAGGAAGGCGGCCGCTCACCTGGGAGTCCACCTTGGATCATACTCCCCCCGCCCCCCCTGCTGATTCTCATTGACTCCTGACTCCTTCCTCCTCCAAGACCAAATGCGAGCGACCAGCTGTTTTGACCCGGCGGTCGAGTGGCTCCTCCAGAACCCGTGGCGCGTCCCGTCCCACGTGGGCCAGCCGAGGTCCTTTCATTTAACCAGCAGAGGAAGGCTGTGCGCTGACAGCGGCTGCTGGCAGAGTGGGGTCGGACTATACCATTACTCCTCACAGCCCCGGTGGTTGAACCCACCCCCTAGTTTTACAAGTGCAAATAAAAGGAAGGAAACTAATGGAAAATCCATGGCTGGATTGGGAGAACTTCTTTGGGACATGGGCTGTAGAGATAAGGGAGGCAGGGAAAGTGAAAGTCAAGTGGCAGAGAGCTGTAGGAAGGCCATATCTCTCTCTCTCTCTGTGTATCTCTCTCTCTGGCTCTCTCTTTCTCTCTCTCTCCATCTCTGACTGGGACCGTGAAGCCGGCTGACGCGGCGCTACAGAGACATGGTTTGGTACTTAGCCGCCGTGTGTTCCTGCAAGCGAGCTGCTTTTTATTTGTTAAGGTCAGGGTTTATTGCTTTTGTCATCTGCTGGTTGGCAACCGTCCCATTCCAATGCTCAATTCTTGCCCTCATCGAGAGGGGTAAGGGAGGGAGAGAGAGGGAGAGAGAGAGAGTGAGAGAAGAGAGAGAGAGAAAGAAAGAGAGAGAGAGAGTGAGAGAGATTGAAAGTGAGAGATTGAGAGTGAGCAGCCATTGTTTGTTGTTTGAATTAAAATACTGCTACTTCCATCTCCCAATGCATATGGCAATTGCTAACAAATGCCTCCATGAGACACCACACACATATTAATACCTTGACAACCAAATCACGAGGAGTAGAACAAGGTGCTCCTCAATGTGGGTGGGGAGGGGCAACAGAAAACATTCAGCAAAAAGAGGTCTAGGAAGAGGTTGAAGTGCAAATTACAAATGGCAGGGCAGCTGGTCTCCCAGCCAGGCACCTGTGGAGCTGTAGAGAGCTGCTGTCACTCCTGCACTGCTGGCCCACCTTCACCACCCAGAGGCCCCTAACCACCACGCTCACGTCCTGAGCAGGAGAGAGGGGTCAACACTGACGCAGCCTCGCAATCACATACAGGCACACACATCTACACACCCACACACAGACACGTGACAATAAGCTCACGCCACACACACACATGCACACACACACACACACACACACACACACCATCAAGCTCATGCCACACACACACACACACACACACACACACACACGCCGATAAACTCAACGCACAAACACAACTGTGTGTTTGTAAGCTGAAGCACGCACATGACACACACACACACACACACATACACACACACACACACGTAGACACACAAACACACATACGCTCTTTATAACATGGAGCTATCCAAATACAGAAGCAATGCATTTGCAAGCGTAGCAAACTTAAAAACAACAGTGAGGAGAACTCCTCCTCCAGTCTTTAATACAAAGCCTGTGAAATAGGACCTGATGCATTTCCCTATGCCAAGAGAATTACGCAGCATATTATGTGTCAAGTTCAAAAGGTGCATCTCCTGCATATGTCTAAAAGGACCTTGACTTTAAAAGATCAGTTTAGCTTTCCCTAAACACCACCTTGACATTAAAAGATCAGTGTAGCTTCCCCTAAACACAACCTCAACATGAAAAGATCAGTTTAGCTTTCCCTAAACACCACCTCGACATTAAAAGATCAGTGTAGCTTCCCCTAAACACAACCTCAACATGAAAAGATCAGTTTAGCTTTCCCTAAACACCACCTCGACATTAAAAGATCAGTGTAGCTTCCCCTAAACACCACCTCAACATTAAAGGATCAGTTGAGCCTCCACGGCTCAGGTTAGCATAACTTCTTCTCGACGCTAGCTTGCAGAGGATGAGGGCAGCGGCTCTAGATGAAAAACAACGGCTGATGCCCACAAGGTTAATAGCTCCTTCTTATTAAGAGGAGATGGACTGCACAGACACAAACACCGGAGGCTTTTTGCTAGGTTTCCTGAGTGGGGCACACACACACACACACACACACACACACACACACACACACACACACACACACACACACACACACACACACACACACACACAACAACCACAAATGTCAAGACCATTCAAACACACAGACACACAGAAACACACACCACAAACACAAATGCAAAAATATTTAAACAAACACACACACACAGAACACACACACACACACACACACACACACACACACACAGGACTGGCTGTTTGTGACCTCCTCCCTCCCGGCCCAGTGCTGATTGATTGGCTATCGAGAGTGGTCTGTCAGCTCATTGTGGAGCCGCTCATCTGATAGAGAAGGCTGCACCTCGGCTAGAGCAGCTAATTATATTACACAGCCATCTTCTTCTCCTCCTCCTCCTCCTCCCCCTCCTTCTCTTCCTCCTCCTCCTCCTCCTCCTGCGCCCCCTCTGACTGCTCCTCCGACTCATCCTCCTCTACCGCCAACACCACGCTCCCCCCTAGGGGACCGCCCAGGCTGGGCAGAGGACCAGCCCAGCCTCCCCTTCCCTGCGGACTACCACTGCTGCCCACGCTAACGACCTCATTGGTCACTTCTACCGAGACACTCTTAAACAAAACAAGCGCTGTTGCTGCCACACACAAGCACGGACGCACGCACACAAGCACACACACACACACACACACACACACCCACACAGAGGCACACCAGCCTCACACACACAAACGCAAACACAAAGCACGGTGTCAACCCGACAACAAAATGTGAAACGCCACGCAGACAATTCCTAGCGGGGGGCGGGCTGGGGGTGGAGGTGAGGATACCTGATCTGCGACGGCACGAGCCAGCTTGTCCATCCTGGAGCCTGCCTCAGCGATCTTCTTCGCTGCGTTGATGACATCTGAGGAGTTCTTCAGTGGGCCCTTCCCTCTGGCAGAGAGAGGGAGGGAGGGGGGCAGAGGGAGGAGGGAGGAGGGAGAGAGAGAGAGGGGAGAGAGGGAGGAGGGCAAGAGAGGGAGGGAGGTAGGGGGAGAATGGGAGGAGGGAGGAGGGAGAGAGAGAGAGGGGAGAGAGGGAGGAGGGCAAGAGAGGGAGGGAGGTAGGTAGGGGGAGAAAGGGAGGAGGGGGGAGGGAGACAGAGAGAGGGGAGAGAGGGAGGAGGGCAAGAGAGGGAGGGAGGGAGGTAGGGAGAGGGAGGGAGAGACAGGAGATGAGAGAGAGAGGGGAGAGAGGAAGGAGGGCGAGAGAGGGAGGGAGGTAGGGAGAGGGAGGGAGGAGGGAGAGAGAGGGGAGAGAGGGAGGAGGGCGAGGGAGGGAGGGAGGTAGGTAGGGAGAGGGAGGTAGGAGGGAGATAGGAGATGAGAGAGAGAGGAGAGAGGAAGGAGGGCGAGGGAGGGAGGGAGGGAGGTAGGTAGGGAGAGGGAGGGAGGAGGGAGAAAGAGGAGGTGAGAGAGAGTAAGGGAGAAGAAAGAGAACATTTTGAAATATAAAGATTGTAAGGGGGAGAGACAGATGTAGGGAACGAGAGCGGGAAAGTTATGGATGGAGAGACAGAGAGAGAGGGAGAAAGAGAGACACAAAAGAGAGAGCGTAAGGGACAGTACATTTAGATAAGCAGATACAGAGCCATAGGGCTGGAAGTCGAAGGGAGGGAGAGGGCAGACAGTGTGGAAATATAATGAACTAATAGACAATGCATTACACTGATTGAATTGTGCACAATTTAATACCACAAAAAAAATACTGAGAGGAGGCCCCTCAGGAAAACAGTAGAGGTATGAATATTATATAAATATGAGCTTATGCCGCTTTTCCACCGCCAGTACCAACTCGACTCGACTCGACTCGCCTCGACTCAACTCGGTTTGGTTGCGTTTCCATCTAAAAAAGTACCTCTTCAATGTGGGCGGGTCGTAGAAAAGAACCTCTCCACCATGGGCGGGTCGTCATTAGGTTTTAATCACGGGAGACGCGATTCCCGGGAAATCTGAATCTGATCAAGACTATTTCCTGATTCCCGGGAAAGGTTATGATGGGAAATAAAATAAAATAAAAAGCGCAATGACTGCGCGTCTATTTTTGTCATACGGTAACGTTGATAGAGGCGAAACTCGAGCCCTAGGAAAGGAACGACACTGAAACGAAACAGCGAAACGCCGGTCCGTGGACTCCAGCCACGCCGGACACACACAACCACGCCCGACACACATAACGACGCGCAGCCTAACTCTAGCCCCGGGAAAGGAGCGACACACACGGCGAAACGCTGATCAGTGTCCCCCTCGGGAGCGGGTTCGTGGACTCCAACCACGCCGGACACAACTTAACTTGAGTGAATATTCCCATTTACAGCCGCTGGCCAATCAGTTACCAGCAGCCTGTTTACGTCACACAAAAGTACCTACTCCGCTGGCATGGAACCTCGACGGAGGTAGTACTAAAAAAAAGTACCCGGTACTAGGTACCAGGTACTTTTTTTGCCAATGGAAACGCAAATAAGGCGTGGCGAGTCGAGTCGAGTCGAGTCGAGTCGAGTAGGTACTGGCGGTGGAAAAGCGGCATTAGTAGGAGATAAACATATGGATGTTTTTATTAAAACACAAAGGACTCAATGATACACTGTTCATCTTGATTTGTTAATATGGGATGAGATAAGACATGTTATGGTATTATTTTTTCCTTCTATCTTAGTCAATCAAATCACTGGAGCCAGGGCCACATCAGAGTGCAGACTCTAGGCTTTGGGGACAGCTGACGATAACCAAGAGTCAACTGAAGAGAGAGAGAGAGAGAGAAAGAGAGAGAGAGAGAGAGAGAGAGAGAGAGAGAGAGAGAGAGAGAGAGAGAGAGAGAGAGAGAGAGAGAGAGACACACAAAGAGACAGAGACAGAGACAGAGAGGGGGGAGAGGGAGAGATAGAGAGACAGATACAGGGAGGGAGAGAGGCTTAGAGAGAGTGACAGAAGAGAGAAACAGGGAGACAGAGAGAGAAGAGAGAGAGAGAGAGAGAGCGACATATACAGGGAGAAAGAGAGAGAGAAAGAGAGAGAGAGACAGAGAGAGTGAGAGAGAGAGAGAAAGATATAGATAGAGAGAGTGACAGAAGAGAGAGAGAGACCGAGAGACCGAGAGACACAGCGAGACAGAGAGACAGAGAGACGGAGGGCGAGGGTGGGGGAATGTAGCGCCCAGATGGAGGAGACTGAGTGGTAGGCTGCTGGTTTTTGGTAAACATCAACAATAAGCTAATAAATGCTGTTGGATCGCCCCCGTTATCTTTGGATCGGAGCCCGTTGCTGCAGCACAGCCATCCAAGCCCACGTCTGGTGGCAGCTGAATCAGTAAAATAGTGCTTGGCTGCAGATCGACAGCAACCACGTGTTACTAGGCGATGGACACTTGGTTGCGATCCCCATTGTCCGGAGGCCTAACCCCTGCCTGCTCCTTCATGTCATGGACCTGAATCCACTGTTAGGTGCTTGAGCATCTGCTCAATCAATAAATAGTAATACTAGCACTACAAAAGCACTTCTCCTTTGTTGAACAGGACACCACCAGAGATGTGTTGAATATATCCAATATCCACCACATCACAATTTACACAATTTATCCAATATCCACTATCATATACATCAAATATTCACTCCCATAAACCCATAGCCTTGTATGCATAGCCTTTGAATTTAATTTATATTAATTATTATTTTAATTGAATTGTCAGTTTAATTAAATTGGATCGGAAAGGGTTGGATTGGATTGAAATGACTCAAAATTGATTCAATTATTCTTTAGATTGAATCGCAACAGTTGATTCCCCCGCCCTACCTCCCTCCCCCTGAGGCGTTGCCATGGCAACGGGGGCTCGGTGGTGGTACCTGGTGAAGTCTGTCATCTCCATCATGATCATGCACATCTGCTTGGCCAGCACGATGATGTCGTTGCCGTTGTCGTCCCACTTAGCCACCTCGGCGTCCAGCTTGCACTTCTCCTGCCTGAAGCTCTCCACCTGCTCGGCAATCTTAGCCTTCTCCTCCTGGGGCAGCTGGGCCATGATAGCCTGGTGGGACACATGGAGAGCAGGCCATCAGAGAGAGAGAGAGAGAGAGAGAGAGAGAGAGAGAGAGAGAGACCGAAAGAGAAAGGGAGAGAGAGAGAGAGAGAGAGATAGACTGACAGCCATATGACGTCGGAGAGAGAGAGAGCGGGAGATAGAGTGGCAGGGTGTAATGGCAAGAGAAAGTTGTCAGGGAAGAGGAAATGTGGGACAGGAAATGAGGGGCAGGATAGTCGACATGGATACAGGTAGACATTTACCTAACCCCTTAGCTGCACCTCAATGGCATGCAGACATAATTCAGGTGTGTTAAGGGGAGGGAGGACAGAGTGAGAGAATGTGAGGTGTGTTAAGGGGAGGGAGGACAGAGAGTGAAGTCAGATCAGGCAAAGCAGAGTTGATCAATGCAAAAAAAGTCTAAGGATGACAAAAAAAGAGAAAGCTTCTGTACTGTGGCAAACATCACCCCATCAAATATGGAAGCCAGCACATTAACTGTGGAATTCAACCACTATTTGTTCCTTTCAAATGAAGTTCTATAACCCAAGTAAAAAACATTTTTTGAGTAACTTCACATCGTATGAACCGAATCGATTTCAAACCAAATCTCTCCCTGTGTCTCCATCTTCTCTGTAGCCGGGTGTCAGACTCATCAAGCCCTCATCAAGGTCGCCCTCCCGGCATTATTTCTAATGATCTCGGTTTTATCACAACCTGAAGCGCTGAAGAATGCATTCATTCTCCAGTGTTGTCACACAGGTAACAGAGGGAGAAGTAAACCTGTTGTCCCGGTCGGGTCCATTTCAGAAGGTCTCTCTCTCTCTCTTTCCACTGAGTGGAGAACCACTGAGCAGGGTTTAAACATGTGTTCATTTCCGTCTAGCCGACTCCATTACTTCTGCTGCCGTCCTCAAATGAGCCTCTTCTCTTGCTGAAGGAGCCTTCTCCACTCCCTCCATTCTCCATGGTCTCCCCACTGTCACTGTCACAGCAAAGCTTGTGTGTGAGGTGAGGAGGGAGGGAGGGAGGGAGGGAGGGAGGGAGGGAGGCAGGAGATGTGAGCTTAGAGGGAGAGAATGCATCGTCTCACTTCTGTCTCTCAGCATATGTGTCAGCGAAGGAGCGGGGAAATGAAAAACAAAAAAAAAACAGAGATAAGCCCCCCCTGTGTCCTGGAGAGGCTCAGGAGAGGCAACGGGCAGGTGAGAGCAGGCAAGGGCCGCACAGATGCCACGCCAACAGAGAGGAAATGGAATTACAAACAGGCGGCAGAGGGGCAAGCAACAGAGCGACAGAGCCCTCTCATCAGCAGCCGCCAGATGTGACCTGACTGTACGTCTGCACTGTAGGACCCCCAGTGGTGCCCCCGGCGTTTGATGGCTGAGAAAGATCCTCGCCAGGCGCACGCCTGCCTTGACGCCGGCACGCTGTACACACTTAGTCTAGCCGCCGCTCTGTGCCAAATAAGACCGCAAAACAGCCTTGTGCCTGACAGGGCTGTCGCGCTTTCAGTGTGGGGCAGGGGGGAAGTGGTTATTTACCCAGCGACGGGCTATCACAGAGCACTCGCCGTCGGACACGGGCGAGAGTGCCGGCTCTAGTGGACGATTCCGTTGCAGCAGTGATGATGTATCAGCCCTGCATGGATGCGGCCGAGAGAGGCGAGCGCACGGATAACCCAAACCCACGGCCCCCGCTACCGGGTCAGAGTCTGCGCCTCGGCAGACGTCATGCAGGTGTAGTGCATGGGCTCCTTCAAGGCAGTGAGTGAGCAGAGTGAGCAGCCCGCTGGATCCCTAATTAAAAAACACAGCCAGCGTAGCCGTAGCCCTGCGCCTTAAGACCCCCCCCCCCCTACCGTCGCTGACCCTTCCTCTGCAGTAAATGTCCATTAACATATGCTCCCTCCCTCCCTCCTAACTTCTGAGGGCATCCATTATTCACACTTGGCTAATTAGCACGCGTGCTGTGGCGCAGGTGACTGACTGCTGTGTATGGCTGCCAGCAGGGGGGAGGAGCCACGCTGCACACAACGGGTGACCCGAGGCACGGTCTCCTCCTCCGACGGGCAGCGGAGCGGCCCGTAGTGTGGAGGTTAGCGGTGGGGCGGGTTGCGGCGGAGCGGCCCGTAGCGTGGAGGTTAGCGGTGGGGCGGGTTGCGGCGGAGCAGCCCGTAGCGTGGAGGTTAGCGGTGGGGCGGGTTGCGGCGGAGCGGCCCGATGGCCTAGACCCCGGGGACACGTCCGTTGGGAGGCGTGAGATCAAAGGACTCGGCCGTGTTTAGTGAACTTCTTGCCTTTGTGTTTCTTCTCTCGCTCGTTTCTAATCAAAAGACCAGACTGGGATTCAGGGGGGATTTGCTCGGTGCTCCAAATGAGCCTTAAAATATGAGGAGAATGGTAAAAGAGGAGGGGAGGAGGTGGGGGACTATAGAGAAGAGTGAGAAATCAGGGGCGAGGGCGAGAGAGAGAGAGAGTGAGCGAGCGAGAGATAGATAGCGAGTGAGAGAGAGAGATAAACAAAGAAAGACAGATAGAGAGAGAGATAGAGAGAGAGAGAGAGTGAGAGAGAGAGAGAGAGAGAGAAACAAAGAAAGACAGAGAGAGAGAGAGAAACAAAAAGACAGACAGAGAGAGTGAGAGAGAGAGAGAGAGAGAGAGAGAGAGAGAGGAGTAACAGAGAGGCAGAGGGAGAACATAAACCACAATAGTAATTAGTGGCGCGGGGGTAAACACCGGAGCTCATTGGGATGTCACTGGGTTTGTTAAGGGGGCAGGTGACCCTCTCCCCCCCTCTCCTCTCTCTCTCTCAAATGAATTGATCCTCAAATCCCTCTCCCACCGACCCACCTCCCGGACCACCACCTCGGCCTCTGGGAGCCTCCCAGCGCTGCCAATCCTTCCAGGGCAGGGGGGTGGGCGGCGCTGGGGCGCCAACACACCGCCACGCAACACACCGCCGCGTCCCCCGGGGGGATTACAGCGCTCTCTGGGCTTGCTCCACCGCCAGGCCGCCTCAAAGCGACTTTCATTTGTTTCATTTGAAATGAAGAGCCCCGGCCACAGAGTTCAATTTTATGGCTGACCTATCAACAGTGCTTATCCAATCACCGTGTTGTTGGGGGGGGGGTGTGTGTGTGTGTGTGTGTAAGAGGGGCTCTATGTGTGTATGTGTGTGTGTCTGTGTGTGTGTGTGTGTGTGTGTGTGTGTGTGTGTGTGTGTGTGTGTGTGTGTGTGTGTATGTGGTGTGTGCGGTGGGCTCGGTGGTGTGTGTGTGTGTGTATGTGTGTATAAGGGGGGCTGTATGTTTGTGTGTGTGTGTGTGTGTGTGTGTGTGGTTGTATGTGTGCTCTCCGTGGCGTGTTTCCCTGGGCCGCTGTGAGCCTACACGCTCTAATAAAAGGAGAAGCGGCGTGTAGCGGCGTCCCCCTGTGGGTCGGGAGGCCTCCTTGTTATGCACGCCCGTGTCCGGCGACTCAGCGCCCCGCGTATGGGCAACGGCAGTAATGGGAGAGGCCAGCGGTGCGCTGCGCCGGAAAAGCTCCCGGAACAAAGGCCTCCGGGGACCTGCAGCTGGGGGCCGCGGAGAGAGAGACACACACAGGGACGGGGAGATGGAGAGAGAGAGAGAGAGAGAGAGAGAGAGAGAGAGAGAGAGGGAGAGGGAGGGATAGAAAGCAAGAGAGAGAGAAAGAGACTGAGCCACAGAGAGAGAGAAACAGAAAGGGAGTAGGACCCTGAAAGATACAATAGGGAAGAGAGAGAGAGAGAGAGAGAGAGAGAGATAGAGAAGCGCTGTAATGCCGGCTCCCTGTGTGAGGCTGCAGCTGGTCACAGTACAGTCTGGTGGTATGCAGTCCAGAAGGATCATGGCAATAAATCTCTGTGTGCTCCTGTCAGCTCCTATAGAGAGCCTGGCTTACGCCTCCTCGTGTCGGTTCGGATCAGGGCGAGAGCGGTGTCTGGCTGTCTGACCGTGAGACGCCCGGTGGCGATAAGCCCCGGCAGCAGCACATGCAGACCACGCCGCGCCGCTCCGCGTGGAACACATATCTGAGCCCCCCCGTCCCCTCCTACACGTATGAGCAAGCTCAGTTGCCTCGTGGTCGAAGGATTTGTGAAATGAAAAAAGAAGAAATAATAAATAAATAAACACAATAGGCACCATTAAGGCGGTGTGTGAGAGGTCACCCCGGCCAACCGCTCCACCAGGCTCCCCGCCGTGTATTCATAACGCGGACGGCACACGGTGGAACAGTGTATTGAAATGGCTTGGTGATTCACTCATCCATTGATACACGTCGCTGTGTGAGCAGAGTGACGCCTCCACTCAAAGTTCAGTCGCGCTGTCCGTGGCGACGAGGGCGACGACGACAACAACACTTTGTGTTTGTGTTGGCAGTGCACACAAGCAACCGCCCCACTGTGCCGGCAAACTGTCGAGGAGAGGGAGTGAGCAGAAGAAGAACCGGGGCCCACTCATCATCACACGCACAGTGGCGGTGACAGTTTGGCGTTGGTGGTGGAGGTGGCCGCTGCTTTGTGTGGTAAGTCTGAGCTCAGATGGCCCGGCCGATGCTGCACCCAGCAGGGAGGCAGGGGGAGAGGGAGGACGCTCCGGGAAGGAGTTCTTTATTTTTAACTTTTTTGATTGGGCAACAGGGTTTCAACGCTTCGGCGCGCGGCCTTTAAAGCGCGGCGCTCATAACGGGGCTCAATGATGAGGGACTTTGTGTAAAAGGCACTAATAGGATGCCCAAATTGGAAGTAGAAAGCGGATGGCGGCAGAGAGGAGGCAGCAGCAGCAGTGGCGTGTTGTTCAGTCCTTTTGAAGTGCTTCACCAGAGTTCTTCTAAAGGCCCGGCCCTGCAGCGATGCCCCGCGGTACCCACAGCCATCTATTAATACCGCTCAACTCCCATCCTGGGGAGTAAGCACAGCGCTGCTGCAGGAATTTGTCGAGAACAAAATGCAGTTTTGGTGGGGTTTATTGCTTCTCCTTCTTCTTCCAGATGCATGGATATCATCCCGGCCCCAGGCCCATGGAAGCGCAGCTCCACGTGCCTTGCAGGGAGAGGCAGGATGCCAAGCCACACTCTCCTCATCCCCAAGCCATTTTGTGCATCACCCTGCCAGATACTGTCTGGTGCTGCTGCAGGCTTGTGCAAACACCCATGAACCCTTAATGGTCTTTACAGTCAGTACCCCAGCACCAGGCTCAGTACCCTAGCCCACGACTTAGGGCCCCAGCACCAGGCCCAGTACCCCAACACCAGGCTCAATTTCCCCCAGCACCAGGCTCAGTACCCCAGCACCAGGCTCAGTACCCTAGCCCACGACTTAGGGCCCCAGCACCAGGCCCAGTACCCCAGCACCAGGCTCCAGATGAAGCACATTAGTACTTAGGTACTTTGCCTTGCGGTTGTACTCAGATGACGCTCTGGATGAAAGCATGAACGGCTGAATGGAGGGGTGAGTGCTCACCCTGGCGCTCTGCCCGGCGATGAGCTGGTCGTCCTCGGTCTGGACGCTGGTCCTGCTGCGGGCGTCGTAGTCCTCCTGTTCGAAGTCTGAGTCGTCCTCCAGCTCCTCAGGGGTCTGCAGGATAGGAGGAGGAGTTAGGGACCCCCATGTACACACACAACCCAACCCCCATGTCCCATTATACAGCCCAACCCCCACGTCCCCATACACCCCAACCCCCATGTCCCCATACACCCCAACCCCCACGTCCCCATACACCCCAACCCCCACGTCCCCATACACCCCAACCCCCATGTCCCCATGTCCCCATACACCCCAACCCCCACATCCCCATACACCCCAACCTCCCCCATACAACTCTACCTTTAAACATCCATGAGCAGGACCCCCTAACCCCTACACATCTCTTAATGACATGCATCTAAAATAATAAACTCAAAGACACTTTGGGATTGAAGCTTGGCTATAAGACTACATAGTAAAAAAAAAAGCACTAAAGCAAATCAAAAGCAACGTTTCTCTGTCGCTGCGTTTGCATTCTCCGCCACAGAAGGTGGTGGCCCTGGTCCATAGCGTGTGGCGGCCGGGAGATGAAACGTGTTCCACTTCTGTACCGTAAATGACAAGCAGGGATGCCGGACAATCAAAGCCGTCGTATGGTAGAACGTGAATAATTCAGTCCTCTCTGGAGGGGGGTGGGGTTTCCCATCCCTTGCATCATTGTTTGGAATCAACATTAAAGGCTCCTAGAGGTTGGTGAACCGAGGTGGTGATAAAATGCAGAATACGTTGATGAGGATAACGGCCTGCAGAGATGCTAGTTAGTGAATGAGGTTAATCCCCCACCTTTCCCAGGCTCAGGAGTTCTGTCAAATCAAAGCCAGCCCAGAGGATAGAGAGAAAGAGAGAGAGAGAGAGAGAAAGAGAGAGAGAGAGAGAGAGAGAGAGAGAGAGAGAGAGAGAGAGAGAGGAACAACACCCTTACAATATAATAATCAATTTTGAACATACTTGAAAGTAGAGAATATTAAGACAACATACAGTATTACTGCTGGAGTTCAGCTTTTTCCTTGAAAAAAACACTTAACTCTACATGTACATGTGTATTTTTGTTATATGGACCACAGCCCATATTTAAGAGTAGTGGGATCCTTCCAAGCGGTGAAAAGCCATCATGGACAAAGCCCGGGGAAACTGAAGAGACTCCTCTCAGGTCCAAACCGTGCCGTAGCTGGTTATGGCTCCCCTATCGGTTCCGGGTATCCGTTTTCTGAACAAGCTGGTACTTAGCGTTCCGAAGGCTCGTGGTTGAATCTGTCTAACAATGACTCATTTTTAGAAGGGGAGGACTAACGCAAGAGCCCAGATGTACGACTCATTGTCACCGGCTCTCCCCTGTGAGACACAGCGCTGGCAAACGGGCAACCACAAGCATGTTCCTCTCAGATTGTTCAGCGGCAGCCTGGAGGATCATGAGGCCAGCGGGGCCAGGATTGTGGAGGGCTGCCTGGTTTACATTATTTACCAACCATCAAATTATCTCCCATGAATAGCTTCCTGACTGCTGAGCTGGGAAGCGGTCCAGTAGCAAGAGGCCCTCGACGTACTGATTATTAGGGCTCTTAAGATGGCAGTTACATTGATGGCATATGGTGCTTATTGGTGGCTTGTGGTATAATCTTCTGCCAATGGGAAGCTGCTTGGGATGCTTTTGGTGATCAAATGTTTGCTCACAATCGTTTTGCTTGGGTTGCATGTGCATTTTAGCCTGGAAATCCAGACCCACATCTAGAAAGCTGTAGGGTCTGGCAACGAGTAATGAAAATGGCCCAACTCAAGGGGCGGCACCAAGCATGCATTTGAAAATATCACTGCACGCAATTGAATAACACTACGACCAGTCAGAAGAATACAAGGGTCGACGTATCCAGACCAGCGGAGCTAACCAATAGATAAGACTTTCCGTATACCATCGGTAAAACAGCATCGCTTTTGGCCTGCCTATATCAGATACACCGATGTGATTGGTTAATGTTCTGGGTTTGGGCAATCGGGGAGTGAGTATATTGCTTGTTCCCAGAGTGACTCGCTGAGCAAATTCAAATTGTGCTCTCACGAGAACTCTGGATTTCCAGGGTATGTGCTTTTCCCAATAAACAGCGAAACGAAGAAACGTCTACTAAAACCGATTTCCTTTCCCCCTGCGACATTGTGAATCCAAGTGAATGAGAAATAGTACACAGATCTAATGTAATTAAGTGAGGAATAATAATAATATTTTGTTTTGTAGTTTTCATCTGCTTTGAATAAAAGCGTTCACCAAAAGGCCTACATCATATTAACACAATATCATTATTCTATTAGAAATTTTTTTTAAAGGCAGTTTCCTTTAAACATTTGTTACAGTTCTCCACAATGATGAGGGCATGGCGATCACGTGACATGAGACCTACCCTGATCATGAGCACTGCTTTCCGGATGTCGCGGACGCCGTCATACACCAGGCGGGACGCGTCGATGAACTCGTTCTCCTCAAAGGCCTGCGGGGGGTCGGTGCTCAGAGCCTCGATGGCCACCTCCACCTGCTCGGCGAAACGAGGCATCACTGCAGGGGGGAGGGAGGAGGACAAGAGGGAAGGAGGGAGGGAGGGAGAGAGAGAGGGAGGGAGACAGGGAGAGGGGGAGAGGGGGAGGGAGGGAGGGAAACAGGGAGAGAGGGAGGGAGGGAGACAGGGAGAGGGAGGGAGGAAGGGTGGGAGATAGACAGGGAGAGAGGGAGGGAGAGAGGGAGGGAGGGAGGGAGGGAGAGAAGGAGGGAGATTGGGAGGGAGGGAAGAGAGGGTTAGAAGACTCCAAGGACAGAGAGCAGGAATCTGCATTCCTTCCCTTCCCCTCCCCAGCTAACGCGGAGAACCAAGATGGCCGCTAGATGAATGATTCCAATGGGCACAAGACAGGCAAATGTACAAGTGGGGCCGGTATTCTATAGTCTGTCCTCCAAGCCATATATGGATGAGTGATGCGAGCCATGAGACGAGAGAAAAAAGAGAAGATATGAAAGTGCACTGGGTCGAGTGTATTGACTGCACTCCAAGGACACACACACACACACACACACACACACACACACAAACACAGGCACAAGCACATCAACTGTGTATAGGGTTTGTAGATCAGAATGCATAATGTTTTTTTTTGTTGGCACCAACCCACCATATTGAGAGGACTCAAGAGAGTTGTAGTGCTGTAAAATCCCAAATCAGCGTAAATATACCGTAACCTAGGCTAATGAAAACATTGTTTGGCCCCGTCTCGCATGAGAAGCGCTGTGGCAGTTTCAAACACAACAAAGTATCCCCTTAATGACAAATCATGTCACGATCAATAACTAAACAAAGATCAAAAAAACATTACTACCCAACACAACAACTAACATCCCAGTGCTCCTATGCTTCCAAAATGGAGGCTTAGATTGTGACTTATATATATATATATATATATAAAAGTATATATATATATATATATATATATATATATATATATATATATATATATATAAAAGTATATATATATATATATATATATATTTATATACATAACCACGTAAACTGTATATTTATATATGCACATGCGCATGCACACAAATACGCTCACAAACACACATACACACACATGCACCCCCCCCCCCCCACACACACACACACACACACAAACTGACACACACTCTGCGTTTATTTTTGCGTGTTGGCAGCACCTTCCTCTGCCACTCTGTGCTCAGTGAGGCACTCGAACAACAAGCAAGGCAGCGCTACGATGTCATCCAAGATCACAGCTTGGGCGACAGCTGCAATCAGACAACACACACCAATTAGCTGCCTCACCTCGGCTACCGATGCTGGGACGAATGGGAGGAGGGGGGAGGGTCTGTCTGTGACAGGCGCTGGGAACGCCTGCCTGAACCGCTGGCATAAATTAGCGAGCGGCGAACGTGTGATGAGTTGGCCGTGTGTCCGTGCACGTCTGAGTGCACTGTGAGAGAGATAACGATGTGGGGAAGGGGACGTCAGAGCGGTCACAGGGTTCCAGACGGGACCGCCGGGTTCCTTTTTCACTAAAACATCTGGGTGGGTTTTGGATGATTTTCTAGCTGCGCTTTGTCTGTTTTTGTGTGTGTGTGTGTGTGTGTGTGTGTGTGTGTGTGTGTGTGTGTGTGTTCAACCGAGCTGTGCGGAATCGGAACAGACACTCACGATTGTTCAATGCTAAAATATATGCTTTTTTCTTCGTATTAAGCAACTTGTTACATAATGGGCTGTTGAGTCATGAGCTGCGAAACGACGTGCTTTGCACATGGGCCCAAATCATATCAAAAGCTGTGATATTATTGACTGTTGACCATGGACGGAACACGATGAACCCATTAATTCATTTATTTCTGGACGCTCATCTGTTAGCTTGACGCGACAACCTCACATGCAGCCTGCCCTGACGACACATTTAACTTTAGCTATGAGGAGCTCTTCAGATGAAGACGAGAGAAACGAGGAAGGTCATGAGAGACACAGGACAAAGAAAGAGTGAGAGAGTGGAAGGGACAGACAGGCAGAGACAGATGTAGCAGGAGAGGGAGAGAGAGGGAGAGAGACAGCGAAGGATAGCTTGAAATGGAGGTTGAGAGATTCAGATGGGGAGAGTGGGGGAGGTATAGGTAGAAGGAGAGCTAGAGAGAAGGAAAGAGGGAGACGTGGAGAAGAGAGGGAGGCAGAGAGAAAAAGACGGAGAGAGAGGCAGAAAGGTGGAGAAAGAGAAGCAGGGAGACAGAAAAAGGGAGAGAGGCAGAGAGAGGTAGAGAGACAGGCAGGGAGAGAAAGGGAGGGAGGTAGAGAGAGGTAGAGAGACAGAGAAAGGGCGAGAGGCAGAGAGAGGTGGAGGAGGTAGAGAGAGAGGCAGGGAGAGACAGAGAAAGGGAGAGCGGTAGAGAGCCAAAGAGATAGATGAGTGAGGCAGGCAGGGACAGAAAAGATAAAATGAGCCATTACTCTGGGATTAAGGCTCTGGCTTTACCTATTCCCTTTAACATGTAAAGGAAAAGCTCAACGTAATGCTCTCTCAACTGCCCCTGAAACATTTAGTGGTGACTATCTATACGGCAAACAGGAACGGCTTTTGGGGAAGGTGACAGGCTGCGGTTTGAAGGTCTAAGCCCGCTGGAGATGGGGCATAAGCTAGGTCTAATGAGGACAGTGGAATACAAAACAAGAGGGGAGAGACAAATGCATGGTGGCAGCTTGGTCGGTGAACACCAGCACTCTGAAATGCACTCTCTCCCACTCTCTTTCACTTTCCCTTCTACTCTGTCTTTCTGTCCGTCTTTCTGATTGTCTGTCGGTCTTTCTCTCTCTCCTATATTGATCTCTGTCTGTCTGTCTTCTGACGGTCTTTCCCTCTCCCCTCTCCCTCTCCTATTGATCTCTGTCTGATTGTCTGTCTGTCTTTCTCTTTCTCCCATCTCTCTCTCTCTCCTTTTCTGTCTCCTGCTCCCTCTCTAGCCTGTCAACAGCCTTTTGTTTGTATGTTCGGAGCTGGACTAGTTAAATTGCTCTTAACGTTAATGAATATGTACTATACTTTATATTGTACTCATGTAGAACAATAGCCATATTTCATGGCAAACTAAAAGGTGCTACATTAAAGTGTCTTGCTTTTTTCCACACTCCCCTTTCCATTTTTCTAATTCACTTTAATCCACTTACTGGAAAGGCGTAAAATGGGCTTTGGGGATATGCAGGAAACAGCGTATTTAAATAGAAATATTTAAATGTTCTCCAAGTATTTAATGAGCAAAGTTGCTGATGGTAAGGAGCAATTTCACTCATTCCAGTTGAGGAATGATGAAGGGAATTAAATGTGACCGTGTAGCTAGCAAGGTTTTCTCTCCCCCTTAGCCTCACGTGGCTTACGTGAGGAGGCAGAGGGACACAATGAACGCTTAAATCCGCATCAGCAGAGGGGGCCGCCAACCCTGGAGGTGTTCAACTCAGCTTCTGCCCCTGTTTTTTCGTACTCCCATTTTCTCTTTTTTTGTATATATCCCCACGTGGCACCGGCTTAATTTCGATAATATTATAAGCCGAAATCAAAAGCCAACGCAGGCACACTGCAGCAGACCTTGGCGTGTGCGAAGCAGAGCCCCCCGGTCGGTGTGTCTGAGCTCTGATTTATGTTCAGACGCTCGGGTGAGGAGGCTTGGCCGGGGTCCGGGCGGCTCCCCGCATGCCCACTACTAACGGGACCTGAGAGGCCGGCCTCCCCTGCCTTTTACCCCAGAATTACACTCGCTGCTGGGACTTCAGGGAGCCTTTGACGCTCTCAAATTAGCGGTATTGCGATTGAGCTTCCCCATTGAGCTACAAACCTTTTTCATTACCCAATTGAGACCACCGCTTTCTAAAACAAACATGTTGATCACCTTTTCCTACTCTTTAGTCCTTTTAGCAGACCCTTTTATCCAAAGCGACATACAGTGCATGTGGAGATGCTTTGAATAGGGAAGCATCTTGCTCTGGACATCAAATCTTGCTCTGTGGACATCAAACCCAGTCGATTTGGGCCAACACTATGCAACTCCCCCCTCCACCGCTAGCTCTAACACCGCCCACACACACACACACACGCACACACACACACACACACACACACACACACACACACACACACGCACACACACACACACACACACACACACACACACACACACACACACACACACACACACACATACATACACACACACCTCCATCTGTCAGTCCAACTCTGTGCGGCAACATAACAAAAGATGAAAATTGCGAAGTGACTCAGAGTTTCCTTGATGAGTGCGAGTGGTGCACTTTGGGCTGTGTCGCCGGGTGGTTCCACTCGTTTCTGTCCAGCGTACACACATACCCTGAGAGTTTGGTTAATGGCTCTTGAGACAGGCAGGAAGCTCTCTCTAGTGCCTTTCATTTTACATTTTTTCTTTTTCACTTCCCTCATTATTGATTTCTTGCATGCATTATTTCAATCTAAAACTATAAACTAAACTAAAATGCCCTAAACTAAACTAAAAAGTGAAATATAACCAGATAACCATGGCTAGAGTTACATGTTCACATGTGTTCATTTGACAGAGAAGCTGAGCAGCTGAGCAGAGAGAACTACTGCTGAACCCGTACGTTATGAACAATTTCTGAACGGCTCCACTTTAATTTAAAAATCGCAAACCTCTTGTGGACAGGTGAAAATAAGTGCATGTTTTGAGAATTTGAGAACCTGATCCCCATCCCACAACAAGCTACACCAGAACCAGAGTTTTAAGCATGAATGGAGTAGAGCGAAGCAGCTATGGGGGTTCAGAACAATGGAAATCACCCAACACATTGTACCATGTCACATGAGTTACAGTGCTGGACCCATTACTCCCCTGTCCTCAGAGAAAGGTGTGAGGGGAAACACAGCAGCACAGCGCTATATTCCATTGGCTTTACTGTAACCTAGCACTATAACAGGAGCGAACAGCGCTCGCTGTGGCTAAATGGCACAATAACTTAGGCTCATATATCAGTCTTTTAATCCACCCACTGCGAGCACTACATTAATGATCGACTTTAAAACTTTAAATCGTTTGAACATAGCAGTAGTTAGTTTGCAGGGACACGTCTCTGAGAGAGAGAGAGAGAGAGAGAGAGAGAGAGAGAGAGAGAGAGAGAGAGAGAGAGAGAGAGAGAGAGAGAGAGAGACTGATATAGAGGGAGGGAGATGGAGAGAGTGAGCAGGAGAGCGAGATATAGAGCGAGGGAGGTAGAGAGAGAGAGAGAGAGAGAGAGAGAGAGAGAGAGAGAGAGAGAGAGGAGAGGAGAGTGAGAGAGGGAGAAAGCGAGGGGAGGCAGTCAAGAGGACAGGTGGTCAGAAAATGGAGACTGGATGCTCGTAAAGATAAGGCGAGAGAGAGAGAGAGAGAGAGAGAGAGAGAGAGAGAGAGAGAGAGAGAGAGAGAGAGAGAGAGAGAGAGAGACCATTAGGTTATTGATTCCTCCAGTCTCAAAAAAAGGAATCTACAGCTCACATTTACAAAATAGCAGTTTGTTGGTGGTAGTGGTGGTTGTAATGGTGTGGTGGTGATGTTGGCCTGGCTGAGTTCACCCTCACCCTCCTCCTCTGTTGGTACTCCAGAGGGGTCAAAGTTCAGGGGCCTGTGATTGGCAGCCTGCTGAGTGGAGGGAGATTGGCATGCTGGGAGCTCCATGCGGATAAAACGCAAATACAAACACATGCATCGCACTAAAACCAACACACAGATGCTGCCGACATGCAGAAGAAAACGCATATGTATGAATCTTTAAAAGCATTGGCGCATGGTTGCATTCTAATCGCTGCAATCCCCTCTGAAATCGCTGGCTGAAATCCTCCCTGACATCTATTGATTTCCGACTAGAGTCAAGTTAATTGGACTCAATATCCTCTGAGCATTCTGTGATCCCTTCCTCTTTGTTCAAATAGTCATTCTCTCCACCGACGCCGCTCCAGCGATGCATTTCGTCTTCCTCCATTTTGTTCACATCCACTGTTGGCATTAGAAGGAAATGGGGCGGGGGGGGGGGGGGGGGCAGAGGCTGGGGATGGGAGAGGGGGGGTTGTTTACTGTGATCGATATGAGTGCTTTACAGCCCAGATCAAAGGCACAATGTTAGCCCCCCCTAGCAACAGCTTAATGCAGGGGGAGGAGAGGGACACACACACACCAAACCCTACATATCATAGAGATACACCCCACCCTATCCGGTACACTGGCTTAACGTGTCACTTAACCACCTCCGTGGACCACGGCCCAGCAGCTGGGGGGACTCGGCCAGACAGACCCCTGTGCCTCCCCTACACGGGAGCCTCATCGCTAGCTTCAGTCTGTTATCTGTCCCTATACACAGTGGCTCTACCACTTTTTATTCTGTCATTCAGCAAAGCCAAGCAGGTTTCGCCGAGTAATCCTCCGGAGCTCCCTGGAGGCACAACCCCCCCCCCCAGTGCTGTCCCAGACCATCCTGACACGTCATCACTAGGTCTGGGTGTCGGGCGGGGTCACGCTGGGCAGAGACGGGACCAAACGTGGACTGGGATACACACGTTCGAGCTGTGCTGAGTAATTAGGCGGAGCGATTCGATAGAGTTCGAAAGTATCAGAACACATTACACTCTAACTTTCGCAGATCATCACCAGGGTGGATGGATAGTTAATTACATTGCCGGGGGTTGGCGGAACTGAAGCGGGCACAGCCTGGTGGGAACACAAACGCCTCGTCTTATGTATTTGGGGGGACTTATTGGCGGGCGGGGCTGCTGGAACAATAGCTGATTGTGTCTATTCCATTATCTCAATGGATGAAAGCAATGGGAGAAACGATAGATAGCAGCTTGGCTAAATGGGTGCTAATGGGGCAGATAAAAGAGGAGGATGATGATGGAGGGGGGATATGGAGAGCAGATAGGAGGGGCCCAGTGAGCAGCGTTGGTGGTGTTGAATTACAAACTCGCGGCAAGCACTCTCAGCATGCACCTGGTGGATCAAAACACCATTTTGGGCTGTAAAACCATTGATATTTAGTTGATTAATGCAAAACAGCGGTAGATGTGGTCAGCCCAGATTCGACAGGCGGGGCTTTTATCCAAAGCCAGTAGATCAGGTGGATATTCGTCACGACCACGGCACCAAGTAAGCAGTGAAGTCAGGACATGCATCACAAAACTAAATACATGAAAAGCATACCACTACAACCCATCCTAAAGCCATTATATTCGATTAACCATGTTGATTTCCTTCTTGATAATACATGATTTAACGGGCTGAAAGTAAACTGGTATCAGCGCCATTTGTTTGTCTGCGTGTTTTCCAGTTGGTTCACATATTCAGTCAGGGTGACGGTATATTTGTCCTCCCATTTGCTGCTATTTTGTCTTAGTCCAGATATAGACAACACATTAAAAAATTATTAAAATGTACCGCAAGATGAAGTTTTTTTCCAAACAGTGACAAGTGCCAAACCTATTTTTTGCCCAAATGCGATATATCAACCTCGCGTGTGAGGGCAGCGGGACAACGTCGCGTAACCTACATAATGGTAGAGAGAGGTGAGAATCTAACCTGGGTTCCTACAACGCTTCCTACCAGGTGGAGACACTGCACCACCCATGTGTGGCGGTTTTCACCCCATCAGGTGAAAGGCAGATGACTGTTCCTCTCTAGTAATTGATGTAACTACTCCTGTTACACTGGTAGCCAAATTTCACTCATTCATGGAGTTGCCCCTACGACACCATGCATGTAACATCTCCCGTGATCCTGCAAGCAAATTTCATGCAGTCATTCATGCATTTATCCATGCATGATGGTGCACCTATGGTCTCCCCCCCCCCCCATCACTTCCACACCGCCATCACATGGCTTCCTTTCACGACGACACCCACCGGTCTCGGACAGCAGCTTGATGGACTCCAGCACCCGCTCGGTGTACACGCCCGGTTCGTAGTTCTCCATCTCAGCATTGATGATGTGCACCACCCTTGCGGCACGGCCCCGGATGGCCCCCGCCGTGCGGTCCAGGGTGTCCACGTCGCCCTCTTGCAGAGCAATCACGCACTTGTTGACGTCTTCCAGGATGTGGTTTTCTACGGGGTGGAAATGAAGGTGTCGTTTAGGGTACAGCGTGGCACTCCCAGTAGAGTGATCCCCTACATCTCCTCGAGAGGAGGTTTGTATCGACACATGTGTCGTGAATGTACCGGCACATTGGGATGCTGTGCTTCTGAGCATAGATTGTAGAACATATGAACATATGTGTCATAACAATGTTATGATGAAAAGGGGAAAGATGACAATGTTATGCCACAGGGGAACAAATTAACAGAGAGTGAGAAGAACGAAGAAGGTATGAGTCCTGCGTACCTGACACGGACAGGAAGTCGTCGACGGAAGTGATGTCGTCCACGGCCTCAGTGAGGATGCGCACCTGCTTCTCCCATTGGTCTTTGAAGACGTCCATGTTGTCCTGAGCAACCTTGCTCTGGGGCCGCGCTGCCAGGGTGAGGGCGGCGTTGATCACCTGACACAGAGGAAGCCACCCGGTGAGTCAGTACTGTAAACGCGCTCTGGCATATGTGTGTGCACACGTGAAGAAACCAACGGGGGGAGCTCTCGTGTACAATCTCAATATGAGTTATGAGCATGTTGCACTAAAGTCAGAGATATGGTGTTAAGAATGAACAGAGTAAAGCTTGGTTTAACCTCTAAAGACATGGACAAAACGAAGCGCCCACGCCTCGGCTACATAAAATATCAGCTGCCATGACTTGTCTTGCTTACAAATATCCTCTGGCTCCAAAGTGGGCTTTAGCGCAATTAGTTTGAGAGAATGCGGCGAGCACACAGCAGAAGTGTGAAGACTTGGGTAAAGCTAGCAATTGAGCACAATTCCTCAGCGTCCCTCACTCTGGTAATCCCCACTTTCTTCTTTTCAACCCACTCGCTGCCTACTACAGCTATCTTGCTGTTGTCTACAACCAGGATAGCTGGGATAAGGGAGCAGCCAGGTGTTTTATACCCCGGAATGTTTTCATTTGGAGCATGGATTGTGATAAGGGATGACAGAGCCCTAGCAGGAAGACGCTCCCCTCCACCAGAGCACTAGAGGAAGTCTACCGGTGTAAGCTAGGCAACCATTAGCAGCTCTAGCTCTAGGATTTGTAAATATTTGTTCACCCTGAACACCCTGAACATCCATTACCGCAAGGTCCAACCCCCCCTGTAGTAAACACACTCTCCACAGAAGCCAGCATGAGGGACTGTAGCGATGTACTGTGACAGGGGCCATGAGTGATAGCATCACGTGGACGTTTGGAGGGTCGTTACCTGTGGGCACAGACTGTCGATTTGAGTGGCGGCCATACGGACCAGCTTCACGCCCTCTTCATTGTTGGAGATGGAGCACGCCAAGTTGGCCACCTGAAAGTCAAGAAGAAGAGCCATCACAAACAATCTCAAAGTCCACTTTTATGGTGTTGTGTATGAACCCCAAAGACACATTGGAGGCTTACGTTTAAAAGTAAAAAACATTTTGGCATTGTAGTTTGTACTGTTTTTGATAAGGGAATTTGGCAGACACTTTTATTCAAAGTGACTTACAGGGAATTCTGAAACATTATCAAGGAGTAGGTAGGGGGATAGGCATTTTGCCCAAGGATGCATGCAGTTGCATTGTGGATGGAGTGTTTGTGCTGGTGGTGAAACACAGCAGCCACTAAACTGATCTGGCCATTGTACAGCACACACAGTGCAACCTTGGTGCTGTCTGACATAAACCGGATGAGAATTATCTCCATACTGAGGTGGCGGACCCTATTACCTGTAAGAAAGCACTTGCAGGGAATAAGTACAACTAGTGCGGTTGCTCAAATTAACCAATGTGCATCTTTTCAAGGAAGAAGGACTGAATACTTGCAGTCCTGCTTTGGAAATACTTGCTTTTTGCCTCTGTCTGTCTTCAGACTCCAGCAGTGCTACATGCTGGCTGTCTGCGTGGCATATGGCGCCCCTCTTTAGAACAGATACAGCTAATGTAAGATTAGCTCATGTGGTGCACACCTCCTCCCATGTCTCGAGACAAAAATGAATTGTTATCGGTGATGAAAGAGTATGGGAAGCTATGGGAGGTCAAATCTAGTCTCATAGCATAATCAGGTCAGGTCATCAGGTCATCAAGTAGCTGTAGCTCTAGGGTCTGTAAACATGTGTTAACCCTTCAATCTTGAATGATTATTTACCACATAGTCCTCCTTCAACGCCCCCTATAGCAACTGCACTACCTAGAATCCCTCACTGAGAAGAACGTGGGCAGAGAGAGCGCTTACAGGGAACTGCTCAACGCCTCTTCAGTTGCTTGAATGAAGCGACATGCGGCTGATTCTGTTCAGAGAGAAAGGACTGAATGCCCACTTTGGAAAGGGAAACGGGAAGAGTCAGGAGTAAAAAATGCACAGAGAGAAAACTCTATGATATCTGTTTTCCAACCACATATTCACACATGACAGCAACCACGTAAAGAAACAAGCAGGTTATAGAGAACAGGAGTAGCATGCGTTAGCAGGAGATAGCTGTCTTGTTCAAGGTCATAGTGAGCTGAGGATCCGACACTGTATTCATGGATTATATCTTTTGTCTTGTGTGATTCACTGGTAGAGCAATAATTGCTAATATAAGATTAGCTCATTAAATGCACATGTCCAAAGACGCAGCAGGCAAAACAAAAGAAAATTATTAAAACTTCTGAATATAGAAAAAAACCTGATACCCAGATAAAGAATATATAAGAGTTCAAATTGGTCCTTTGGGTGGATGTAAAGTTTTTTTGGTAAGTTTAATGAGGAGTAATGATTAAATTACTGAGTAATGATTGAAGAGGTGGGTTATCCAATAAAGTGGTGTCTTTTACTCACACAATCAAAGAAAAATACAAAACTTCAAACTCTTTCCCTCTCTTTCTGTCTCAGACACACACACACACACACACACACACACACACACACACACACACACACACACTGACACATATAGAAACCCAACCCAAGCCATCGCACAAACCCCATGTACAAGCCACATCACGGGCCCTTGCTATTGTCTCACGATCGCCTGCATTTCACAGCTTCACAGCTTCACAGTTATTATTCATAACTCCACCAAACACCACCATCGCTAAGAAAATGAGCCGCCACAACAAGCCTGAGGGTTAAACTGCAGCTGAACAGACACATGCCTGTTGGCCAACGGAGGTGTCACACTGCATTAGCACTCCTAGTGCTCACATGTCACCGTTCCAGGCAAATTGGCTTAAATCAAATTTGTGTTGGAAGACTGGGGAGCTCTGAGCCCGATCTCCCTTTACTGGTGACAGCTAAGAGGACAGTGATGGATTGCAGCCCCTTTATGTGAGAATGTAACTGTGTGCGTGTGCGTGTGTATGTGTGTATGTCTAAGGGAAGTGAGAGAATGATTAGAGAGAGAGAGAGAGAGAGAGAGAGAGAGAGAGAGAGAGATAGGAAAAAATGACAAGAAAATAGTGTTTTGCTGCATGTGTGTCTTTGCTTATTCTCCGTCTTTGCATGGCAGAGTACTGGCACAGAAAAGTGAACCTCATACACACACACACACACACACACACACACACACACACACACACACACACACACACACACACACATTTAGCAGATGTTTTGTTAAAGGATGCTTAACGGAGACTCTTAATGCTTCTCACCCTCTGAACCATGCTTCTTAAGTTATGCATCGAAGTGTGTGTGTGTGTGTGTGTGTGTGTGTGTGTGTGTGTGTGTGTGTGTGAAAAAGAGAAGACTAGCTATGGAGAGATGCTGCCGCGTGGTCATTCTTCGTTTTGGCCTCTAACAAAGGTTCATCGATTTTGTCGTTTCTGCTGTTCCCCAGGATAATCTCTTCAATTCTAATTTGACAAAGGTTCTCACTGCTGCTTGAAATGTACAAGGCTTTGCATTCACTCATGTGCGCCGGCTAAACCACTGCAAGAGGGATGGGGGGAGTACCGAAGGAGGAGCGGAATGGGAAGTAGGAGAAAAGGTAGACAATAGCAATAGACGGGGAGCAAGAGGGAGAGAGAGAGATAGAGAGACAGAGAGCGAGAGAGAGCGAGAGCGAGAGCGAGAGAGAGAGAGAGAGAGAGAGAGAGAGAGAGAGAGAGCGGGAGATCGAGAGAGCGAGAGATAGGTTTGGTGAAGGCGACACTTAATTTAGGAGCATCTTTGACGAATGACTAATGAGCTGGTTTCTACACCGGTCAGCATCTTCCCTTGTTGGTTTGGTAATACAACTCTCTGACCCCTCAAAGGAACAAACTCCATTGAGGGAAACTCAAAAAAAACTCGGATGTTATGAGGCTCTAAATTATGTGTTACGGGCTCCACCATTGCTCACAATTTTTTGCAACCTACAGAGGAATTGAGCGATATTTGGCACACCGAGGGCAGGAACTCACAGTCTACTGTCTATTGTCAAAACTCATTGGCATTCAATCTTTAATGACTTTTTAATTAAATAAACTGTCCAGCGGGAACTCTCAATAAACGTAATATGGAGATGAACTAGTCACTGACATCCTAACAGCACAAGGAAGAAAATATATTCACTTTGTATTACGAGAAAGAAATCAAATTTTCATCTTTGAATAAGAACAATGTCAGGTCTTTTTGCATCCAGCCACCTATAGGCTGTTAGAGGAAATACTTGTTAGTCACTACCGTCAAACACCTGGTGGCTGTAAGAGGAACTACTCTACTACTAACTATTAGTCGCTACCGCTAGGGCTTTGAAAAATAGATGGTAATGGTTGCCGCTTGTCTGACATGCAGAGGAGCAATAAAGCAGGTGATGGGTTAGCTTCACCAGCGCTAGCCCAGAAAGTAGGGAAAGGGAGAGGGAGAGGGAGAGGGAGAAAGAATGAAATAAACAATGAATAAAAGGAAAAGAGGCCAGTGACAATCTGAGTTATGTGATGTAGAAGGGAGGCACTCTGTTCTATTGGGACGTTACCTGCATGGTGAAGGGAGGGGAGGGAGGGGAGGGGAGGATCGAGCAGGAGAGAAGGTGGTGAGAGGGTTGAGGGAGAGGAGGGGGCTAAGGGAGAGGAGGTTGGTGAGGGAGGTGAGTGAGGGGAGGGGAGGTCAGGGGGGGTGAGGTAGGGGAGGTGACTGAGGGGAGGGTGATGAGGGAGGGAAGGGAAGAGGTGAGAGGGTTGAGGGAGAGAAGGCTGCTGAGGGAGAGGAGGCGAGGGGAGGAAGAGGAGAGGAGGGGAGGGAGATGAGGCAGGGGAGGGAGGGGGGGGGTTAGGGATGGTGAGGGTGGTGAGGGATGTGAGGGAGGGGGACGAGATGAGGAAGGGGAGGGAGATTAGGGTGTGATGTTGGGTTTGTGGGTGATGCGGGAGGGCTGAGGTTGGGTTTGTTTCTCCTCTCTTGCTACACACCGGATTTCTTTTTTACAGCGTTTTCTAAACACACAACACATTCCTGCACACACGCCTACACATACAGTTTATGAATACATTTGGCTGTCAGTGCGTGGCGTACAGCCTACGAGAAAATGACAGGCCTCCTGTTGGGGGAGCACTCCTGAGTGTTTGTGATGAGTGAGTGTCAACAGTTCCCGTCCCAAAGTGGTTGTTCTGGTGGTGGTGGAGGAGGTGGTGGTGGTGTTGGTGAAGGATGTGGTGATGATGCGGGTGATGGTGGGGGTGCTGTTGCGGATCCTAGCGGGGGTTGTGGTGGTGTCGATGGTAGCAGGGAGCAGATCCTTCCCAGGAACAGGCTACAAGTGTGGGACATGAGGGGCTGTGCCAAGTGGATGTCAGGGTAGTGTGAGGTAGGAGGTCTCCTGTGGATAGACATCAGCTAGGGTCGGTGACCCTGCCGACTATGGACCAAGCAGTCTGGAAATCAATCACTATTAGAGACTGTGATGTCAGCAGAGCCTGAAGAAGAGAGGGGAGGGGGGGGTCCACTGGGGGGGATCAGCAACATGTGAGGGCTTACTGACCTCAGCAGCATATTCATGTAGAGTTATGTGGTGCCTTTAATAGAGGTGTCATTAGTGCCTGTTGAATGTCAGGGAAACTGCATCTCTGTAGGCCAGGCGCGCTTGGAGGAGTGGGTTTATTGGTCAAAGGGAAAATAAAAACATAGTGGAACTTAGGTAAACAGGGTGGCACGTGGCTCAACCCAAGGGAGCACTATCCATGTATGTAACATGCTTTGAAGCGGTCTGGCTCCGATTAAGACCTGCATTCTTATGCTACAGCTCATTCCTCTCTTCCTCAACCCTCTCTCATGTCCATGAAGGCATAAAAGCCCAATGAATGTAAAGAGAAACATTTTAACATCTTAACATTGATCGAGACATCCTTCCTATGTCATGTCATGAGTACACACAAATAGATGTACCGTAATTTCCGGACTATAAGGTGCACCTGAATATAAGCCGCAGCAGCTAAATTGAATTATGTGTACATATATAAGCCGCACTGGACTATAAGCCGCAGGTGTTTTAATGTTTAATTACCATATGTAAAGCCCAGTTCAGACCAAAGATTCGCGACGCAACGAGACTGTTTTAGAACGTCGCAGGGGAAAAGTTGCAGCAGTGTGAACTGGTCGTCGCAAGGCGGCTGATGCCGTTGCAAGGAGTCGCGAAGATTGAACATGTCAAAACTGAACAGGTCCAGTTTTAGAACGCAACGATGTGGCTATTTCTCTTCAGCCAATCAGGACACAGCACAGAACAATTTAGGCTTATTAAATACAAGTTGTAGATCCTTATCTTTGGTTCCAGAACAACGATTGTAGATAATATTAGGCTTCAGCTGATTCATTGACATTATTTTAACGGGACCACCGTTAACGTTACACATTAGCCGTTGTTATGGTTACATGCTGCCAGTCCGACATGCTCCCATTCCGACAGTCCTGTGCGTGTATGCAAATTAGCCATGTGCGGCAAACATAAGAAGGGCCCTATCTTGCACCCGGCGCAATTGACTTTCTACACCGACGCATGTGTTTTCTGAATGAAGTATAGTAGGCTATGCCATGCGTTAAAATAATAATAATAACAATAATACATTCAAGCAAAGTATATTCCAGGCTGCCAAAACAAAATATAGTTTTAGGGTAAATGATTGGTTAAATTATTTGAGAAAGAACAGCTGATACAGCGGTAAGTTGTACTTTTAAATCAATGCATCTGCAAACACTGTAGGCTACAGCAAACACATATGTTCTTGACCTAGACATCGTGTACAAGCCCATTACTTTTAGGATTGATGAGTATTTGATCGTGAGAAAATATAGTTTTACCGCGACTGAGTGTTTAAAAGAATGAATGAATGCGGGTGATGCTTGGTGCGCATGTGTGTGCACGCCCATCTGTCTAAACACACGCAAATTAAACACGTAGCCTAAGTTAAGTGTATGAGAAGGAAATCGAGTCAGTCGACCTGCGATAAGCAGCTGATTCTGAACGAACTCGTCTTCGAGATGGACGTGTTCTAACGCATTTTTAATCAATGAAATGTTAACACAACAGTATATATCTGACCATTTCATTTTCGAAATTTTAGGTGAAGCCGAGCTTCCCTTGCAGTAGAGAAGTTGCCACTATGAAAGAATGCAATGTATCCAACTAGCGGGATCTAAATAAACTAAGCTCCAGCGAATTACTACAATGCAGAAGTAGTGGAGAATGGCGAAACACTAGCCTACTCTCAACCAAAATAAAACTAATCGCAAACCTAAGTTAGGTTACTTTTTAGCAGGATAGAAGTGATGCTGATGCGGCTCTCAGCTGTGCCAGAGCATTCACAGTTGCTAGGGAAACCACCTGTCGTCGCCGCCCGGTGCAGCAGTGTGAACTGCCCAGTTTTTAGAACGTCTCAGCCCGTCTCGTCGCAAGGAGTCGCAAGGAGTCACAAGGAGTTGCGAGTTGCTAGCAGTTGCGTCGCGAATCTTTGGTCTGAACTGGGCTTAACCTGTAAAATCCATAGATTTAGGAGGTCCCATAGTGGCCGTTAGCTGTAAAAATTCATAGATTAGCCGCACCGTTATATAAGCCGCAGGGTCGAAAAATTGGAAAAAAGGCGTGGCTTATAGTCTGAAAATTACGGTACTTGTGCACAGACTGTATCATTTATTTGTATTTGTTTTTTCTTCAACCAAAGTCTAAGGGAATTTATTTGGCTGTGTGATGTGCGCTGTGGATTTAAAGATACATTCACCAGCTACTCTACCTTAGCACTGTGTGAGCCCCTGGTGGGCCTGCTTCACTGCAGAAGACTCTAATGCAGGCCGATGTTTGCTCTTTGAGGCACTAAATCAGTATGGAGATGAGCTTAAGGTAAGTGATGGCTGCGGCTCTTAGGCCGGAGAGTATTCTGTCTTGATCGTGGTCTGGACAGGCTCCCAGTTAAAGCAGTGATTCCCAACTGGGGATACGCAAACCATCGGGGGAACGTTAGCACGTTCCAGGAGGTTATTGGAAAGATTTGTTGCACCTACATATTATAAATATTGACTGATGCTGATCAATAATGTTAAAAGACAATTATCAAGATGCTATAATTTGGCACGATGCATCAGTTTTCAATTTGACTTTTTTGTACATACAATTAACAAAAATAAATAAACTAAACGTGTCATTAACTGCAGCTATTACAACTATTAATATAGTAACTTTTAAAAGTAACTATTCTCAGCATAATAGATAAATGAATGGGTGAAGCAAAGCAACTGCCCTGGCTTTGTGACCCTGTTATGTGTAATTTGTGGGAATCCAAGCATCCATTTTCATAACTGGGTTCGTCTGCTCTGGCTGGCCAGCTCACACAATAGGACTAATTCTGATTGTCTATTGATTCCAACTATGGCTAATCTGAGAAGCACCATCAGACACAGAGCTTTCATCACAGATCTTTGATCCATCATCAAGCCACATTGTACATTTATTTAATTGAACACAGAAATCCTGCTTTTGGGGCTTAAGCCGAAATGAATGAAAGGTCAACAGAAAAAAACTGCCGTGGGCATGATATGTATTACTCTCCTAATCAATATACTAAGTGTTATAATTTAATGACTTAACCACACACCATGGAGCTTCACAGCAGATTCTGGAGACATAAACAAACTAAAAAGACCATGTCAATTCTTTGGAGACCAAAGCAATTTAGAGTCAAAGCTCTAAGAAAAAAGCCATGTGTGAAATAACCTTTTGAATCCATGCGCTGTCTCCTTGACAACAATGACTAAGCTGTAATAAAAGGCTGACAGGATTTGATCTATGCCGGTTGTTTTTCCTGCCGCTCCAGCTGAGGGCCAGCCATTCCCTCTCACTACCGGGCCTTATATCCTGATAAATATGCTAATTCCCCCCGGCTCCGGGGGCTTTCAGTGACCCCCAGATGGATGGAGGCTGAGGGGATATAGACCTACAAGACACGCTGACGGCCAAACGTCAACAGGAGAATTATCACTGCTTATGTAACAAGGCAGTCAGAAAATAAGCAAACAGGACATGCCCCGCGTAATGATGTGTTGGCCAGTATCCCTGATCATAAAGACCAGAAACAAACAACACAAGCACTTCTGCTGGTGAGCATTGTCTGTCACCCACACAGCAGATAGAAGCTTCAGGGCCATTGACTTTTATTTATTTTGATCTCGAAACACCTAAACATAATACAGTGCCACGGCCATGGCGCTTTTGTCAGCAGAATCTATCCTACCATCTATCCTACCTATCCAGGCCTATCGTACCTTCTAGGTTCACAACAACACCTTCAGACAGAACATCTTTGTCACTCTGTCACCTTCACTGTCTGCCCAATGAAGAGGTGATGGATGGTACAGCTGCATTCTGCTGACCGAAGCAACAGGAAGACTGAGAAGGACCCTTCTCGTGAGGACCGAGGGGGTCAAAGGACTTGCCAAAGGACAGCTTGTCTCCTCTGACTGGAGAGGTGGGGGATCCAACAGAGGAATCTCTTCAGTACGTCGTGGTTATTCACTTATTCCCCTCTAGGAAAAGCCGCAAATTCAAGGTGGACAGAAATGAGAGAAGGAACAATGAGTGACTCTTCACTCTGTGGGGTCAGAGGTCACGCGGCTCTTGCTCTTCCTATGTGTGTGTTTCACCCTGCATGATGCCCGTCTTCTGGAGCCTGAGGGCTTGGCTGTGGTTTGCCTCTGTATTGCTGTATCTCCATTACACAGGAGAGCCTCCTAAATAGAATCAGGAGGTGGTGTCCCTTAGGTAGTCCGCTGGTTGCTCACCCCATGAGATGTGACGACTTCAACCACTGCCAGTGCTGCAGAAGAAGGCGTCACACCACTTTCTTCCAGGCCTGGAGAAGGAGCCTGTTTCTGCTTCATTATTGATTTATCTCTCCCTCCTCTCTCTACCACTCCCCCCTTCGCTCTCTCTCTCTCTCCTTTCTCTCTACCACTCCCCCCCACTCTCTCGCTCTCTACCACTCCCGCCTTCTCTCTATCCTCTCTACCACTCCCCCCCTTCAATATCTCTCAACCACTCCCCTCCTTCTTTCTCTCATCCACTCACCCCCCACCTCTCTCTCTCTTTCTCTCTCTCTCTAAGAGTGCGAGCCAAGCAGGCGAGCTTGGCACCACAGCATAATTATGAAAATGGACCGCGGGTGTGTTTCTGTTAATCTATAAGTACATTCCACGCTCCCAGAGCCATAGGACATTTAAAAAAAACAACAACAACACCCAAACCTTGTGTTTCATGGGAATTGACGGTTCAACCTGCTGTCCTCCAGAGAAGGGTCTACTTTTGGATAGCAGGACCACAGATGCCTCCTAACGGATGACTTACTCTCTAGAGCCAGAAGTGTCAGGCGAGGCTGCTCCATTAGACTTATGCTTATTGCTGGAAGCTCTGTTGCTCACAAGCACTACATCCCATTTACCACAGCAAGGCAACACAGGAGGCATTCGGAGAGAAAGCGCTTGACCCGCTGATGGCGGTTATTTTTTGGGGCACACTTTATAAGGCCAAGGAAAGTTCCATTCAGGAGAAAACACATGGGTAGGAGGTCACCCCATGGTGCACGGTAGTCTCACTTCAGCGCTGTAGGGAGGTCACCCCATGTGGCGCGGTAGCCTCACTTTAGCGCTGTAGACTTTCACCTTAAACTAGAACATGTTATCCCGAATTAAATGGAACTATTATCACTTACATCACAATCATAATTGCCATTTATGTTTGCATATGTATGCGTACCGTTCAACCGTTCAACCTTCAAACCAAATTACACACACTCCAACTGTATTCCTGTATGAGTAGCATATTTACGGATAACGACATTGGTGTATAATCCAACAGTTTGCATTCATGGATAACACACAGACAAAGAAGCACACATTCCAATGGTATTCATATGTGGGTAGTGTATGGATAGAGTAGGAGCTAGGTTGTATACAACATAACTTTATTAATGTAAGGGTAGTGTATGAGCAGAGAATACAATCCATATAATTGTATAATGATCCAATATTTATAGTCAGTATTCTGTAATCTAGAATGGGTAGCATATGGACAGAGCAGGACCTTGACATTTCCACCCAGCTCCCCCAGAACCCTTATATTCGCATGTTTGTGATGCGTGAGTGAGCCCTGATTATCTTTACTGGATAATAGAGGTGTAGGCACAAAAAGGTCATCTGTCGTCAGCACTTTGTGTTTTAACCTTCCAACAGCGGGAGGCTTGATGTAGAAAAGTGAAACACAACTGAATCTGTAAGGGTGTCTGGGGCGACATATCCCATGTACTGTATAATACAGCAGGGCAAAACACACAGGCGGATATTAACCCCAAACAATACATGTGTGCTTTAATCTTCGATGACTCAGCGGTGGGGTGACTTTAGGTGAGCCCTGACATTATAGACTTCCAGAAGTTTGTCTGTCAGCTGTGTGGCGTCTTTTCTTCCCTGGAAATGCCACTTGCCGAGTGCTGAGCTTTAAATGAAGGTGCGTGTGCGTTCCCAGTGGTAGGGAGTGAGGCAGTGTGAAGACGTGAAAGGTTCCCACCGAGCCGAACTACTTGCAAGGTCTATAAGGCCTTTTCCATCGCGGCGTATCACACCCAGGGGAGTGATCGCAGGCTTTCACTCTTCAAACGCCTTCAAACACAGACGTTTTATAACAATGTGTTTTGTAATGATAGTGACTAGCGGTAGCACAGTGCCAAAACGCATGCATTTAGGTGATCTATTTGGACATGTGTTTCTTTTGGATTGTATTTTTCACACAAAATTGTCTATGCTTAGTCAAAAGTGTAGACAATTTTTTTAATCGTTTTTTTTTACTGCTAATATGCTATTGAGAAATAAAGCCTAAAGCTTTCTTTCTCCAAAGCCTGTGTTGCACCATTCAAAAACACTTGTTGCACAAGCTTATAGTTCCGGTCAAGTAAGACTTTTTGCCAGAAATTGCCAAATATTGGAAGCTTGTAGCTATCCATTTAAAGATAATTTATTCATAGGTTAAGTAGTGGATGTATGTAGGATTGGCTCAATTACACAGTAGATGTTAAAATGTTTGCCACTGCCTGTGGCAGTGGTGACATGACTAGGATTTCTACAATAGGAGTGTATTCTTTATTTGCTTTATTTATTTGTTATTTAAAGATTAAACTTGAATTAATTGCCAGTGGAAATCCCAGGCAGCTCATGGCAGCTGCAAAATCCCTTGGGGATTGGAGAACGTCTGTTCAGTAAAATAATAGGTAGCCTTTGAATACATATATAAATGTGAAATATTTCAATATTTCGAGTCAAAAGACAGATGTTGTATTGACAATTCTGTAATTCCAGAAGGCAGATTTGAATAATTTCTTAAATGCTTGCCCTACAGTGGTCCTTAAATGCGTATATCTTGCAAGGTTTTTGACTGAATATATAAAAACAATATTATTAACCTCAACTCAGCACACTCAACTTTGAAGAGAAAAACACAGTTTCATATCTTAATAATACTGTATGCCCAGGATTTCATGTCTTGACTCGTTGCATCGTATACAATAACAGTAAAAAGAATGTTATCCAACCCAAAGAAAAAGCAAGATTGCATAACAAAAGAATAAATGGTGTTAGGCTGGTAATTGTCCTTGGCCTTCAGTGGGGACTGCTGAAAGCCTTTCTCAGAGGAGAAATTACGAGCTGAAACTGTTTGATCTAATTCATATTCATAACTAGAAAAGGTAATTTCTGAAGAATTGCGGTGTTCCTGACGGCTATTAAAAGGCTAACGCTAAACTAGATTGCTGGCTTAAACTCATTTTTTTAACATTTTAAAGGTTGATGGAGTTTGAACAGGCTTCCAAATTTCAAAGTCTGAGTGGAATAAGCATAATAATATGAATACATAAAACATTTTAATAATGTCAAATAGTTGACCAAAATGTAAGAGTTAAACAAATGGCTAAACTAAAATGATATGGTAGTAGTATTCAAAGTAGTACTCAAGTTAAATATTGACCGAATTGTGAAATATAGAAGATAAGGTTGGGGGTGCAAAAAACCCTCAATATTGAAACAAAGTGAACCAGCACGTTTTCTTTATCCGTCCCATTAAATAAAGCAAGTGCGATAGAACGCTGCACTGAGCAAAAGAACGCTGTGTTGCACTGCGCTGCGATAGCACCCCGCCACCTCCCTCCACCTCAATATCCCCCACCAATCGTTCTAAAGCATCGCTGGCAACATTCCTGACATACGAATGGTTGGCAGTGCCACATGATTGGCAGGTCGAATATGTCAGGGAGCAGTTCGGGCTTCCAAGTGCGCGTCAAGGACATAAAAGAAGAGGCAATGTACGTGCATTGTAATGCCTACAACATGAACCTTGCCTTTCAAGATGGCGTTTCAAAAGTTAACATATGCCGAGATGCGATGAAGACAGTCAAAGAGCTGATCAATACAATCAGAGAGTAAGCAAAAATACTGACATGGTTTGAATCTTTCCTTAAGCCTGCAGGTGGGAACAATTTGCGCCCGCTTTGCCCCACCCACTGGACGATGCGAGTAAGCAGTGTGAAGTCAGTTCTTGCGAACTACGAGAGCCTGGCGAGTTACTTCCATGATTTCTACATTTCTAAATTAGTGCCTGAAATGTAATTAAGCTAGGCCTACTCCCATTTATTCGGGCATGTTTATGGAAAATAACGCACTTGTAAAACACATTCAACGCAGTCAATTGATGGAACGGTTAAATCATACATCCTCAAATTCTGAAAGCACGACTTTGGAGAAGTAATATAGCCTACTTTTTAGTGGAAAACATTTGAACGAAAATTTTATGACCCCCCCAATGTTGACCTGAAGTTGGCGCCACTGTATATATATATATTTTTTTTTATTTTATTTTTATTTTTTTTAATGAGTAGCCGATGGTACTAATACAAGCTTCACATTTTACAAATTGAAAGTCTCAAAAAACAGTGGAAGTAGTTAGGGTCCGAAGAAAGCGGCAGAAGGAATTTGATTGACATATTTAGTCAATGCCTCCAGCATTCACACCATTAACTGCCTCGGCTGCTTCCCCCCCTCCCGCACCACTGAAGTTGCCCTGCATCTGCACACATGGCAGCCATGGTTTTGGCTACTTTCCTTTTCCCCTGCCTTTCTTTTGATTGGAAGCAATTTGTTAGCTGTGCATGGATCAACTAAACAGATCTCCGGATGCAGAAAGAGCACTGCAGAATGGAAGGGAGCGATCAGAGAACAGTACGAGGGCCTGCAGGCAGAACAAATTGGCTGATTAGGACACAGGTGGCAAAACAGGAAGGGAAGGGATATCACAGGATGCCATAATGCCTGGCCGGCAGGGGTCCATGGAGAAACTGTCACACGCACGCGCACATACTGCCCCTGCTGCCGCACAGTAACACTCACACGGTGGGACGTTGCACACAATGCAAGTGATAGCAACTGTGAACCCCGCATGGTAAACACATAAACACACACACATTAACACACACTCTAAGTGTAGACTGATTATTGTATTATCATGTTTCTGAAAAATGTCATTATTCAGATTTCCTAAGAGTTAGCCGGTTATATACATAACAATCTAATGTAGCTGCACAGCTTGGTTTAAATTTCTCTAGAGCTCCCAGTTCAGAGCCACGGTTGAGGGCATATAAGTTCATGAGTTCTGTTTGGAGTAACTGTTCACCATAGTTCTCCGTGCCTGAGCAGGCCAACTAAAACCCTCCTCAATCGACTCACAATCACACTGAACAATGGAGGCTGGGGTCACAACACTAGCAGGGGGTGAGGCTGACGGTAAGGCCGGAGTCATGACAGTAACAGGGGGTGAGGCTGACAGTGAGGCTGGGGTCACAACACTAACAGGGGGTGAGGCTAAGGGTGAGGCTGGGGTCACAACATTAACCCAGGCTGAGGCTGGGGTCACGACAGTAACAGGGGGTGAGGCTGGAGGGGAGGCTGGGGTCACGACAGTAACATGGGGATGCTGGGCGGAGAACAACAGTGAACGTGAAATCCCGGGAGCAAGAGGCCCGATAGTCCCCTCCCCCAGCCGACAGCACAGCTCCTCTCTGGAGGCTGGGGACGCTTGCTTCTGCTCCATTAATCTAATGACAATGCCCCGTGACTAAATCCAGCTTAGCAGGCACCGCTCAGCCTCCAGCGTCTCTTTCACTTAGCACACTGCCTGTACGCAACCAGGAGGAAACATAGCTGGAGAAATACGGGAAATAGATAAATCAATCAGGTAAATCAATTAATACAAATTAAAAAAAGATTTAATGGAAATTATAATAAATTAATGCAAGTATATTATATTATTAGTGCCGTCAAATATTAATAATAAAAAAAATAATATAGACATAGACACATAAATACAAAAACACTACCTCTTTGGAGACTGGGATCCTGCTGATCCACTCAAGACCCTGTTTTCATTTGGACCATTTTAAATGCAAGTACTTCCATTTCATCGTCATTACTCAATATGTATTTGGTCTTCTACATACCAAGAGACAGACGTATTCAATTGGTTTTGTTTGGACTTCCTTGTTTTTATTCCAGCTCTTAATATGGAATGAATGTGGCCAGGCTAGCTATGGGGTGTAGGTATTTGTCTTTTAAAGCAGTTTACTGCTGTATATACCCAAAGGATGTTACATGCCTCAAGAAACAAAGGACTTATGAGTCAACCAGTCCTCAGTACACAATGGAGAAATCACAGAACAGAGAGAGCCATATGAAGAGAGAGAGAGAGAGAGAGAGAGAGAGAGAGAGAGACACACAAATGCAAAAAACGCATGCAAAAGAACCAAAGGAAAGGGTAAGATGCGAGATGGGCTTACTAGAGTGATAAAGATCTTTAACAGCATTTGACAACAATAAAAGTGCTGGATGTCAGTTGGATGTCTGTACTCATTCCAGTACATTGAGGTGAATCTCGGGAGGGAGCTGAACAAAGTCTCCCCCGATGGCTTTGTGAATGGGCTCCGGCCCCGACGGGTCCCCTCTCCTGGCTGTCTGCTGGGGATGTCAGCTGAGAGCGCACCGTGTTTGTTTTCTGGCGGTGTTTGCGTCCACACGGTCTCTCTGAGGGAAAGGGGCCCAGGCCCTGACGGAGATGGGTCTGCCCCGGCCTCCCTCCTTCTGGGACACCGACGACAAGTCTGCCATCTAAAACAACTGGTTTTATTTTATGCTCCCCAGATGGGAAGGATAGAGAGGGGGCTTTCTTGTTTAACAGATGGTGCAGTCACTGCCACTCTCATCTCATAGAGCCTGTATTGCCGTAACGCAGCGGAAACACAATACTCAGAAAAGATTATTTTAGATTATACGTTTGCATCATCACAGTAAAGAGGAAAACAACCAGCCATCGACGCCGATCCCATCTTCCATCTAGCCCGCTCCCCGTCCATAACCACACAGATTACTCGCCGTTTGAGAGTGTAACTGTGATTAAGGGCTATAAGAATACAGTCGAACTGAATTGTCTGCTCATTCCCTCTATTCACCTCCTTAAGTCACCATGAGTGCTGACACCCAGACCTTGACGTGTGTATGTGTATGTGTCTTATGTGTATGTGTCTTATGCTCCCCAGCGGTAAGAGGGGGTGGTTTAGCAGCAGCTACACACGAGTTGCTGTGTCTCACCGGAGATGGGATTGGAATGAAAGGCGAAAAGTAAACAGAGCCGAACCACACAGCAACTTCCCCCCCCGCGGTGATGCAGCTGTACGTGGTGACGTGTGGATTCACACATCCGACAGCCCTTTTAAACCCCGCATATGGATGCCCGCATATCCAGATCAAATGAAGCCAACAGAGGCAATCATATTACACGCTCCAGCCAATGCATGCTAGGCCGCAGCCATGCGGAAAAGTGGTGTTTTCTAGTGCTCAGTCACACGCCATTGGTGGGATGGCGTCGGATGCGTCATGCGTGTGCAGCGCTGCATCAGAGGCGCGTTGTACATTACACGCTCGGTACTTCATGGATCAACTCGCTATAGGGCTATGACCAGACACTGTCTGATGATGTCGTTAGTGTGCACAAGGGCAACAAATGGCTTTTTGCTGTAAAACTAAGTTGGGGTTGTTTGCGTGGGATGTATTTGTGTGCGTGCTTTTGTGTGTGTGTGTGTGTGTGTGTGTGTGTGTGTGTGGCTGCGTGTGTGTGCGTTTGCATGTCTGAATAGAAACACACAGCGTGGTATGAATCATTTTCCGCCATGGCTTTGAGCCGCGTTTTCTTGTACATAAATATACATGAGGGAATATCTATCTTGTGTTGAGTTGGTGGAGGCAGTGCGCTGTGCATCATCCACCGTGTGCACCCTTTAGGCCTCCCCCCAGCGCGTTCCACTTCTGGCCTTCAACCCTTGAGGGATTGGAATGCAGCCGGAGCAGCATGACATCAGCTGACAGGTAACAGACAACGCGGGCTGCATCAGAGAGATTACTGATCTCTGGTGAGTGGAGGATGCCATGCAAACTCAATGTCAACGGTCTTGATTCAAATACTTGAATGGAGACATAGACGAGGGCCAGACCAGTTTGTGTTGCATCTCTGAAGAGTTGCTAATGAGCATCGGTCACAGCTGCGTTAATGAGTTAACAAGCTTGGGGATATGGCGATAGCAATGGAGTGGCTCGATAAATAAAGAGAATACATAAAGAAACACAGAAAGTAGTTAGCCACAGCCAGAAAGGAAATATGATTGTATATAATTAAACATGAATTAAACCATGTTCATGGTTGGTTTGCTGTTAACTAGATTGATCCCGCAATTAACCTAACAGAAGCAATTTATATATAGAATATATATATATATATATATATATATATATATATATATATATATATATATGTTTTAAACAAAATTGCCAACCCATCAAACTGCTTATTAAATTATCATCATAATCTATCATAATAAAAGTATGTGTTCAAATTTGACTGGTTTGAGTTAAATAAATCACATTACATTTCAGGCATCATCTATCATTTATTGGTTCCTAATAGGATAATATTAATTTAAGTACATCCAGACAAAATCTCAAAACTCAAACTCATTCTAACCTCTCCGAAATGATATGCACAGCCAAAAGACCACCGAATAATTAACACGGCACAAATTGAAAGTTTGAGTTTCAGTAGCTATCCGTAGCCATTGTTTAAAATTAGTATTCAAAAAGTAGGTTGACGTTGCCCCCCTCTTCCACCAGGTCTCATATCACTTGCAAATGCAACTGTTCCCCAGGGGCACCCGACCCCTTGTATATGCGCTTCATATTTAATGCTATGCCGGGCAAGGGGCCTGACCCTGGTATATTGAAACTCTCATATAATATGCTATCTAGCGCAAAACAAGAGCGGCTTCAGCTTTTGGTCTTACACCTAATTAATCAGTTGGAGGTGATCTGGGCAAAAGCTAAAGTGCTCTATTCTGCATTGGTACTGTAGACGTTACAGACATGACACAAGCGTAATTAGGAACGATGATCTATGTGCCGTAATGAGAATTGATGGCTCCTCTTCTGCATCATCAAGCATTTTCACCTTCTCTTTCTGCCTTTTGCAACCAAAGCCCTTTCTGGATTGGATTCACACACATTCGTACAGACACACACGCGTACACACACACTTAAATTACCCTGATTAATGGACTTAATTTCCAGCACATTTAACTTCCTACCAACAGCTAGCTTCACCTCTAAAGCTTTTTGATGATTAGATTTAAACCGTGTCAAAAAGTCAAATGGCTGGAGATGACTGTCCTCCACTCCCTCCCCGTCCACCATTGTCTCTGTCTACCCCCTCCCAGAACACAGAACATCACTTATACTGCACCCCGACCATGAAGGGTTGCATTCTTACTTACTTAGAAGTATTTCATCTTAAACATTGGCAGTGTACCATGACATAAAAGCAATTGGATATTAGCATGAATTAGTGTCACACAATAAACCCGGTGATATGGGACATCGGTGATATAAATGCCATGGTGAGCTATGAATATCGTTTAGTCATCTGCATAAACTCACACTGCCCGAATGTGCCATGTTGACAGTGACAGAGTCGCGCGGAAGTGATCTACACAGGAACATCACACGTTTCCCCCTATTTTCACTGCATCAACAACCTCATATAACGTCCAGAAGAAAGACAGAATTGGTTTATCGGAGGTCGCTTCTATATTCACTATACACACACCCAGAACAATTTTAAAAACACACTAGCGGGCACATTCCCTAAAAATAGGCACAGCAGCTTCCCTCTGCTTCACACATTTCACACACTAATTCATTCTGCTCACATTTCAGGAGCCCTGCTGTCTTCCCTGCAGGCCCGAGCACTGAGCGCATAGCATACACCAGTCACCTTGCGAGCACAGCACAGCACGGCGGAAACACACTGTCAGCCGCTGACCCCTTCTGACGGCCCCCGACCCCTGATCTGTGAACGTGCTGGCGAGGCCTTTGTGCAGGCCGGCAGGCTAGAGCACTCTATAGCTGTGTAAACATCACCGGCGCTGCCAGCGCTACTGCTGTTTAAGCACAGGTTAATATTAGATGAGACACTGGGTTTCTTTGATGATGTAAGTTAACCCTCAAAACTAGGGCTGCTACCCTCAGGGAAAGAGGTGGTGCTGGAGGAGGGAGGAAGGGGTGGTGGTTGAGGGAGGAGGGGATGGTTGTGGAGGAGACAGTGGTGGAGGAAGGAGCGGGTGGTGATGGAGGAGTGCGGCTCAGCAGTAGTTCCTTGGAGAGTTGGGATAGCCTTCTACAAATCACAGCACATTGTAAGACCATGGCCGGCAGCTCTGGCCCGAAGGGTACAGAGCAGTCAGAGGTAATAAGAAAACGCTATTCCCCTCTCCCTCCTGGATCACACCTGTGCACTGGGACTGGTTCTCTCCTGGTGGACGGGCAGCCTGTGGCCGGCATGGCTCCGGTGGGAGATGGCCCTCATTACCGGAGCGCCATCTGATAGTCCACCACGCTCCCCTCCACCTCCCAAAGACGGAGGAACCATGTGATGATGGGGCCAGAAAATGGCCTATTATGTTTGTGTCTCTTGACTCACCCTGGTCCCTTTCACATCTCTCTCGCCACTTTGGCTTTCTCTCTCCCTCCGTCTATATGTCTCTCTGTCTCTGTCTCCTTCCCTCTTCCTTTCTCTTTATATGTCTCTCTACCTCCTTATCTGTCTCTCTACCACTCTCTCTCTCAGCACTCTCAACATGTCCCCATCTCTTCCTCGGTCTCAGCCTCTCTCCCTTTCTCTCTCTCTCGCCCTCCCCCCTCCGGTTCCCCTCACGCCCACACAGAGAGAGGGGGGGTTAAGGAGAGGGACGACCGTTCCCGGCCGGGCTTCTGAAAGGGTGAGCAGGCCAATGAAGGAGCAGATCCGATCCAGGGGAGAAAGAGCAGGCTGCTGATGAGCCATTTACCTGCTGTCTGTCACGCTAAGCAGGCGGTGCAGCGTGCTTTCACAGACCGGATAACACCCGACACCCGACCGCAAGCTACAGCAAAACGGTTTGTGAATTGATGAGGCCCAAGGAGAAGTGTGGTAGTGCTGGCTAGCATGTGAACAGGTAGAGTGGTGGAGGAGAGGAAGGCGTCGATAGCCCTAATCAATCCTAGTTTCCAGAGAATTGTAGCCACACTCTGCTATAGACCGGCCCCGGCACGATCCATAAAACAAATAATGTGGATTTAGGTGGGCACCGCTCATAGAAGAATCCTTTCATTCCAAATGGAAATCGTTAAAAAAACTCCTTAGATGCCCTCTCACTTTGTCTCAGCAGAAAGTCACTATTAAAGACACACTGATTTATTTATTAGTCGACCATCAATAGGCTAACAGGACAAATGATTAGTTGCATTCTAGATCAGATATGGTCTATTACTTTCATTATGTAATATTTATATCATGCAGCTCACCTGACCTTCATCTTGTGTAAATTTATTCATATTACTAACAGAATAATGAGTCTATTCCCTTCTCAAGAGCTCTAATGATATCTTATTCTGATGGAAATATTTACCGTTCGTAAAGATCCTTGATGAAACACATCTGAGAATACATCAAGAGAAGTCACTGAGCCACCTGAGTCACTGAGGCAAAATGTAAACAAGCGCCTGCGTGATGCTAGCTGCAGCTAACTACCTTTGGCCGCTGAGTGTGGCGGTTTTCTTAGAAGGTACAAAGCCCTTTCTCCTTACGAAGCGACGCAATGCAAAGCGTCATTGATGACACCTATTATAGATTATATGATTATATGATTCAATTTCACCAAATGATTTAAAACACGTTCCCACTACCCCAACAGGAGCCTCAAAGTGTTAAACCAGTGGACCGCCCCTTTAATGATAGGATTTGCTGACCAAAGCAACAATGTGGTACTGTACTCAAAAAGAAAAAGAACCATAATTGGTTTTTGATAACTATGTGTGTGTGGGTGTGTGCATGTGTGTGTGTGTTTGTGTGTGTGTGTGGCTTTGTGGGCGTGTTATGTGTGTGTGTGTGTGTGTGTGTGTGTGTGTGTGTGTGTGTGTGTGTGTCTATGTGTGTGTGTGTGCGTGCGTGCGTGCGTGCGTGCGTGCGTGCGTGTGTGTGTGTGTGTGGGCGTGTTATGTGTGTATATGTGCTACATAAGAGGAGGGACAATGTAATGAGCAGAGTGCGACCGAGTGCGTTTTCTCACGAGCATGTTGAGGCCAACGGGGGCCTAATGCCCTCTCTGGTCCGCACTTTGTTTTTGATGAAATGGAGATGGACTCTAATTGAGCTTTTACTGCATGGGGGAACAGTGGGCGAGAGAGGGATCTCTGGGCTGGTTTGGCTTGATGGGCAATAACTCCAGAGGGATCCCATGTTATACTAACCTCCATCTGAGGACGTGTGTATCCCTTGTGGCTGAGCTAACAGCATTGTGAAATGGTTTGTAATGCGGTTATCCATGCACTTTTCTGGTTGTTATCTTTGCCGTCACCTTGTTTTAAACCACGGGACATGAATTCCCCCTGGGTGAACCCAGGGGACGCATGCAGCGCCGCACTGGGAGACAGCTTTGGGTGCTGGATCTGATCCACGACATCAATGAAATATGTCCACCCTGCCCCATCACACCATAATGCTTCTGCGTGAGTGTGTTGCGGTCATCCTGACTGGACACCCAGCCATCGCATCTGACGGGGTACCAGCTTGCTCACCGGCCAGCACCCCATCACCATGGACAATACCAGTTTTCCTTTTCTTTTTTCTTTTTGTGCTTTAAATATGTTCTCGTTATACTATCCTCCTCAAGGTTTCTTCCTTGTTTATTAAGTTTTTTTCTGGGGTAAGGGGGTTTCACAAATATATGGCCTGTAAAGCCACACAGTCTGAGATGAAGCGATATAACAAAACAAATTGACTTGATTTGAAACATTGCGGTGGAACACAATTCCATGTCGTCCATGTTAACTCTGATCATGAGAAACCGAGGAAAACACCACAGAGCCTCATCGTGTCATAAGCGTGTCTTAAGCGCACATTAACGTGACATAATTAGGGAGCTATGCTAGACTACGCATCACACTTAGCATTAGGGGTCTGGTGGTTTGAGCGTGGCGGGACGGGGGGGAAACGGCGGGCGCGTGCCACGGTCTAGCCCTCCCCTGCCTCCTCCTTTGTCACAGTTAATCTTGTGTAATCCACTTAAGAGTCATATCTGCAAAACATGACAGGGATTCCTCCGCCGCCTGTCATGTAGCCGCGCTTACACAAGATATCTGGCGCTCAGCAGGTCTTACCGTGACATTTTTGTCTAAATGCGAAGTTTATCTCTATGGTAATTTGCTGGAGCGAGGTTTGGGGAAATATTCCACATTAAGGTGGCCATCAATCACCAGCCTTCTTCAAGAAAAGACAATAAGGGGCTTTTGAGCTCACCCCTATGGAGTCAAGTGTGCGGTATATATTTGGCGTCTGAACCATATCCGTTAAGATGGTAGGATTGTACTCGGTTGAAGAGTAAAAAACAATAATGATAATTTATTCTTAATTAATTGAACGACAACGTTGGCCACACATGGCATGATATGACACTAGTACGACTGCATGTTAAGTAAATCTCACATTGGTTATTCATGAGCATATTTCACATCCAAGCAGTGATCGTTACCGCTTGCTCTACGTCAAAACGATGCCAAAGTGTACATCCATTAAATGAAACAGATAATATGTCAATCAAGAACAAGATGACATCCAAGCACAACCTAAATAATAGGATTTCTAGAGTGTAGCAAAGAGTTCCTCACTTGAGATGCAAAAGCATGTTCTTGGAAACAGACAAAAAAAATCCTGTTGCCATGGTTTAAAGATTTTTTACCATCAAGCAGCAAACATGATGTACTTACAAATGTCCCCCGTGCCCTCTCTATCAAAGACAAACTTTGTCTTGTGAAATGCAAGAAATATTCTTCAGATAACCACTGGGCATTTGGCTTTAACAACCATCAGAATACATAACAGCGGGAGGATTGTCACTTGTGTGAGGGAATGGTGGAGATGTTGAAATTCAATTTGACACAGCACTATTTACTACTCTTACTATTCATCATCATTTAGCAGAGGCTTTTACCTGTCTCCAACAATTCTTTCCAAGTCCTCTAATCAAACACGAGTGGTATTTCAACTACAGTTACAAGGCCTATATCTTATTATATTCAGCAGTAGAGTTCAGACGGTTAAGGGCTGATTATGGTCCCACGTTCACTCAACGCAAGGGGTTTATGGACCCGTTACGCCCCTCCTTGCGTCCGGCGAGAGCCGGACAAGCGCCTCCCAAAAATTTAAACCTTCCGAGGCGACGCAGCCGCAAGGGCTGTGATTGGTCCGCTCACTAAAACCCGACGCAGAACCAAAACATCTTCACGACTGCATCGAAGCGTCTGCATGGTCCTTGTGTTGCGTGAACGTGGGACCATAATCAGCCCTTTAGGCTTGCATTGACGTACAGTAGGGCCTAAGTGCAGAGCACAAGGTTGAGAGGTGACAGGCAATCCCTTTGCATAACAGACTAAACAGCTGTGTGTATTGTAGTCTCACACTAACAGAGCCTTCTACTGTCTTGTACTTCCTTAGTTGTATTTTTGGACTAATGCGTGTCCGGTTATTAACAGTCCCTGACTAAGGTCTGCGCCCCTCTATAGACACCGTGTTGATTCACTGCTGTCCCCCGCATGCAGGGCAGTGGAGGAAGACAGCCGGGGTCAGGTGATGTGAAAGCTGCAGCGCAGTTCCAGTGAGCGGGGTCATGGCTGCCCTATGGTCTCAAGGCATCAACAACACCTGTAAGTGCATGGAACACCCCTCTTGACTGATACCCTGGGCCAGGAGTTCATCTATAAAATAACAGGGAGAAAAAGTTGGAGGGGTGCATGGAGAAAAAAGGGGGGAGTTGATGTATCTTCTCCTAGGGGGCTAGGAGTGTGTTTCCAGCCATAGCTAGATTTCCTCTGAGCCCCATAAGTCAGGGGAAGAGAGGCTGTTAGCATTGGCGTTAAGGTCCGGGTCATCCCAAATAGACTTGTCCCGATGGTAATCCATCCTTTAGCGCGTTCTGCAGCACTGTGTTTAAAGCACAGCCGCTTAGAATGATGTGGAGCCGTTTCCCCCCCAGACTGCAACCACAACAGAAGGACAACGCAGTGGTGTGTGTGAATGCAGTGTGGAGGTTTTATTATTATGCTCCTCGACTCCTTAAGTCATGCCACTGTTAAGAAAATAGCAATATATAAAAGCAGTACACACGTAAATACATATAATGCACGCACCTAGAGATGAACAGTCTTTACGTGAATTCTATGACAGTGTTGTATTCTGTGTTAAGAATTTTACATTTTCTATATTTATTTTTACACGCAGGAGTCTTGAAAGAAAAACTGAATTAAAAAGCGCAGGAATTCACAGTACTAGGGATTACAGGCACAAGCAAATATCCAGCCAGAGTGGGATTAATGCATTCAATTATGCATTCACTTTACGTAGCTTCCACTGAGCATGGCCAAGTGAGTGGACCAGAGGTGTGTTACCGGCATCCATAAATGTGGCTTTCCTTTCGCTGGCTTTCCAAGAATCTTTTCCCTTTAAGAGTCATTTGATTAAGCGAGAGCAAAATAAGTTGTTTGTCTAAAAAGAAAGAAATCGAATGGAGGTGGATTGATTAAGGAGGCAGAGTGACGAGGAGTGTGAAAAAAGCCAGGAACACGATAAAGAGAGAGCTGAGAGCTGAGTTAAATGAACAGTTACTGTAACCTCCACGACAGAGAGACAGCAAAAACAATGAAATAGACAGATCAGATCTCTGATTAAATCAGACTTCTGATTCAATTTGGCCACCCATGATCAAATCATTGGCACTAAAGAGCTGCACGTTCAAAGTGGCTCGGCTACGATGTGGGCCTAGAAAATACAAAGACATGGGGGAATGAGCTCATGGTTGTGAAGGTATTGAATAGGTTGGACAGACATGACACAATGCTTTCAACAGAGGACACACAGTCCCTCAGACTTGGTTTCTTCACTCAGATGCTATTGAAAGATACCACTTAGGTGACATACTTTTATACTTCAAATGAATGATGAAACAAGATTCCACATTTTAGGGAAACCATCCCTTAAATGTGTATTTTACATGTTTACCTTAACATGTAAAATATTGCACCATTAATGAAGGAAACTCTCCTGTTTGGCCTCTCTGGCTCTGTGGACACTCTGAGAAGAGATGAACGTAAATGGGCCCTAATGAGGCGGTACTAAAAGATAGGTTGTTCAGTAAGTGCAGAATCAAGGTCAAACGCAAAAAAACTGGAGTAGTGATGGGGTTTAATGTTTTTCGAGTGGCCCCATGCACATTATCCTCATCGCCAACAGCATCAATGAAGATGGAATCCAGGTAGGTGTCTATTTCTTTTCCCCACTACTTGTTTTATAGAATCATTCATCATCACTAATGTGACTAATAGCCTCTTAATAACAACGACGAGACACAGCAGAAAACTGGAGGCAAAGGAAAGAGTGATATGAAGCATCACCAGCTAGCTGGAAAGGAAAGGTGCTGGTGACCTAATGGCTAAGCAGATATTGCGGTTGAGAACAGGCAGGTTATTACTGTCATCTGTTTCTGTTTAGCTCACACAGAAAACAATTCTTTGTTACTGCAAAACAACAATTTGCCTGTCTCTCATTGGTGTGAATGCTAAAACCGTAGGAGCCATTGCAGATATCCGGCACATACACCAGGATTATTGATCAGTCCAATTTGTTTTCCAATGAAGAACACATACTCTATTTACAGATAGTAATTGCGGATTTTGAGTGTGAGTGTATAGTTATTAAACTATCATCATGGGTGAGCTTGCGCCTTTCCTTCCAACGGGGAACAAAGCACAGAGTGCACAAAAAAGTGGAATCGTTAATAGCAACGCTGTACATTCACAAGGCATAATTTTATGTCATTAGTTCACCAGTGGTCACTGAATTTGTGGCGGTGCTGGCGAGAAATGGTTGATGACGATCTAACTGCAGACTCACCAAAGCAGATAAATACGATGGTTGGTGGGACTCACAGTGCGCCAGGGCTAAAATGTACACTAACCGCTGATGGAAGAGCCCGCGGACGGATTGAACGGGGGAACTAAGGACAACGATTGAGGAATGTTCCAGATGCTTGAGATATATTTAAATGCAGTCCGTTGGAAAAAACGTGTTTCGTACAGACATTATGGTTCCAGCATTATATTCAAGCTTTAATGTAAACCTAGATGATTAGGCGTTTAAGTCAGGGTTCTGGCTCTTTTGCATTTGACTGCTTGACAACAAACACATGAGAAAATGTTTTGCAGTAAAATATTTTATTCCAAAATGCTGTTTGCTTTGTTGGGTTCTGCATCGGAATGAGTGGAATGGAATATTCATGAATGAATTATTCATTGTTAAAGAAATAAAAGAAAATGTGAGACAGAGAAAATGTACTAAACTGAATAATAACTTATTGTTATCTATATTCCCACAGTCATTGTGAACATAGGCCAACAGAACACAAAATAAATTGAATTTCTTCATTGCGACAAAGCTTATTCCACTTATAAATGAGGATTTGTAACTTTGCCTGGTTTTCTGACAACATTGACAACAGTGTCATGGCCAGGGAACATGAGGCATGTTGAAAAAAGCATTTAAAGTTTTTGGTTTCTTTAAGTGTTCTCATAGACTACTTAGAGATAATAGTCATCCTCATAATAAAACCTGGTCTTGCTCGACAATGGCATGCCTCAACTTATAATTGAAATCGTAATAATATAGATCTCTCTCACATCAACGTCACACTCCAAGATGTTAAGTTAAAATCATGTTTGAGGAGTAAAAGTACATAAGTTAAAATCCAGAACGTGTGTTAACCAATGTGAGCATTTTCTTTGTGTGAAGGTAAGACATAACATCGCCATGCAGTCACTTCCTGCACGTGAGAAACTCACAACGACCCTCAGAACCTTACAGTCCATATTCAATTAGCGAGCATACCTTCTACTTAACACATCGCCATATCTCATTAGTTGGTGCGTTGGCCCGTCGTATTCTTAGCCAATTAATGCCTCACAATTAGTTGGCCCCTGCTGGTCAGTATGGCGCTAATGAGTATGATGTAATTACCAGAGGCCTTGGGGTGTACATGGCCTAACAAGCAGAGGTGAAGAAACAAAGAGAGAGAGGGAGGGGGAGAGAGACACTAAGAGATATGGAGATGGAGTGACTTTGTAAGAAAAAGAGGGAGAGAGATAGAGTGGGAGGAGAGAGGGATAAAGAGAGAGGGAGATAGATGGAATGGGAGATAGATCGAGTGGGATGGATAGAGAGGGAGGGAGATATATAGGGTAGGAGGGAAAGAGAGAGAGAGGGAGATAAATAGTGTGGGAGGGAGAGAGAGAGTGGGAGGGAGAGAGAGGGAGATAGATAGGGTGGGGGCAATGGAGTAATGGAATAATAGTGCCAGGGATAGACCACGGAGGCCTTTTGAAAAGGAATGACATGCTAATGATATTGATGACTCTCACTTTGAGTGAGATGACAACTTGCTGTAATAATTATTGATAGATCATTTCTTGTGATGGAGGTGTAATAACTGCCCCAACGAATATGTCCGTGCCACAGGTGCATTGTGTGTACACAAATTGGACCCTCCAAATGGGCTAATCATCAAGCCAGCTGATGCTGGTGCTTGAGAGAGACATTAGCATGTGAAGAACAACTTCAAATTCTCATAGACCAACCTAAGTGGTTCGATGTACAGATTAGGGGAAGCAACGAATGATAAAAAGCTTCCACTCGAAAACTTGTCCTACACACAAGCGTTTTGCTTGTTTGGATCAGTAGCAGCCTCTTTCACGACTGGGATAAATGGACACACGCATCTATAAATGCTACATGCATGTTTTTTGTGCAGCACTTAATACATTTTCATTGGAAGCTTTGGTTGTACTCCATGCATCATGCATCATGTCTTATTGGGACTAGAGTGCACATGGTAATACTGAGATATGGATTTCCAGAAACGGCTTGAATGGAAAAATCGTTTGGTTTCATGAACTGGTGACCTTCATCAATGACATAGCCCACTCTGTCTGAGCATGTACCTATGTGTACGTATGTGCAGTTGTGTGTGTGTGTGTGTGTGTGTGTGTGTGTGTGTGTGTGTGTGTGTGTGTGTGTGTGTGCGTCCATGTTATATTTAACTGTTTGAGTGGGACAGGTGAAACTAGGTTAGTCTGTAATCCAAGATAGAGTACAATGGCTCAACACATCTCTTGTCATTGTAGCCACGCTGTATTCATCTGAATTCATTCTTTCTCTCCATGGGACTCTCACCCTTATTTTGTGTTAAATAACACATCAGATGGCCACCAATCCATTGCAAATTATCCCTAACAACACCTGCCTGGATGCATTTTGAAAATAAATATGTGAAAGTATGTGTATGTGTACGTGTTTGTGCGTATGTATGTGTCCATACACCCTGGTTTGGCCTCATTTTCCACACCAGGTCATCCGTGTATTCCAATAACAATACACACAGAACCCCCTGCGCCCATAAAATTGTGCTTATAACAATTTCATGAGAGTGACAAAACACCTCATGAATAACCTTCGAGCCGGATGGGGGGACATATGAGCGTGGTTGAATGGGTGTGTGTGTGTGTGTGTGTGTGTGTGTGTGTGTGTGTGTGTGTGTGTGTGTGTGTGTGCATGTTTAATGAATGACTGACCTCCACAAGCTTGTTGGCGTGCTCACGGAACACCTGGGCATACTCTTTGACCTCCTTCTCGTTGCCGCTCTTGGCCGCCTCGATGAGCACCAGCAGGGGCACGTTGGTCTCCAGGAAGGAGTCGGAGATGTGGTCCATCACCGCCTTCCTCAGCTGCAGGACGACAAAACAAACAGGGGGGTCAGACCTCTGTCCAGTGTGGGACGCAGATCGTCCTACCGCCCCGAGCGAGGAGCAGCATGTAGGATCGGCTAAAGGCAGGCGCTGTAGGGCCACACGTGAGAGCTGTCGTTTGTTGCTGATTCTGTAGCCAATCCGTCAGCTGTTAGTGAGGGAAATGCACTGTGAGCATTTCTGTTGCAGGCTGATTTCAGTGATTTCAAATTCAGCCATTTCTGTAGACAGTTGGACAGAGGATCAAATCTGGCATCCTTTGGCTTGGAGTGGAACATCGAGTCATTGAACCGTCCTGCCCCATGATCATAGTAAACACAGTGATATACTCCTACAGTAGACAGGGGAGACGGAGGAAGAGCTTTTGACTGAGACCATAAATAAACAAGTCGACCCCCCTCGGGCCCTCTTAGTGGGGACCTCTTCTACATCCCATATCTGTTTATGGAATCATTGACTGCCAAACTGCAGGGAAACTGGTTCTTTTCTCAGGGAGTAAATGGACAGGGATGCTACGCGGAGAAGATATCTAGCCGGGGAAGGAGGCCAGAGGGAACAGTATAGGAACCATAAAAGACAGGCACTTTATCTTACACAGTGAGGAATTTAGCTGGCTGTCGCCAGAGTTCAAGCAGATAAGCATGCACATACTAAACACCTCCTCACGCCAGAAAACACACACACAAACACACACACGTGTGCATATACCCACACACACACACACACACACACACACACACACACATACACACAAAGACACACACACACACACACACACACACACACAGACGTGTACAAACACACACACACACACACACACACACACACACACACACACACACACACACACACACACATGTAGACATTTAATGCTCTCAGACAACTCTAGAAGCCTTGGTAATATTTTTTTTAAAGGCATTCAAAAGTAATTGTTTGCATTGATAATATTGTATTTGTTCAAACCACTTTTCTGGGACTTTTTATCGCTAAACTGCCGCCTGAGTTTATACATATGGGTGAGGTTTCCTGAATGTCAATCGGGGAACACATGCAGGAGAATATGCTAAGGATATATTACAAGAGCGTCATAAAGGACCAGCAGGAGGTAGTGATTCAGCAGAGGGTTTGTGAGGAGCTCTGATACAGATGAGTGATTTCCTACGTCTTGGCTGCTCTTGCACTATCAGCATCCCTATGCCCACGTATACACACACACACACACACACTCACACAAGCACACACACACACACACACACACACACACACACACACACACACACACACACACACACACACTAACAGCTCTCCCACAGAAATCCATCTGCAATCTCCAGGTCTCAGCGCCTTTCAAGTCCCACTCCCTCCATCTCTCTGCTAACCCCTCACTCCCTCCATTCTTCGCACACACTCTCTGACTTCCTGCTTCGAGAAAAGCACCAAACTAACTTTGAGCGGTGTTGAGATGCGGTTGTCAGGGTAGGTCCCTGGAGTTAGGCGTCGTTGGAGGTCCTATCACAAGTGAATATAGAGGCCCAATGTGGAGTGGAACCCAACATCATTCAGCGTTCTTCATCTCGTCTAACAGACGACATGGGAGTACACATTTCATTATGTCGTATCACATGTCTCTATATACTGCTTATAATGCTTATGTTTATTTTTTGCCTTTACATCTTCTACTGCTCACTTTGTGTTTGTAGAGTATATTTCCTGTAGATGTTTGCTTGATGTTTCATTAAAAAAAAGTTTGACTTCCTAATTTTCTGTTTGGGATTAATAAAGAGCTTATCTTATGTATCTTATATCCAAGTATGTCAACCATGTCAAAGCAGATTTATTTTGTAGGTTTTGTAAGCAAATACTGATCAAGGACAGGACAGGAGAAGAAGTGTTTCCTGTATAAAATTGATCAAGGATAGGACCCGAGGAGAAGGGTTTCCTGCATAATAGGGATCAAGGATAGGAAAGGAGGAAGACTGTTTCCTGCATAATGCAGATGAAGGAAAGAACAAGAGGGGGAGGGTTTCCTGCCTAATATTGATGGCCAGCAGGACAAGAGAAAGGGTGGTTCCTGCCTAATAGTGACGGTTGGAAGGGAGTAAGCGGTTAAACAAATCAAAGAGTGGATACACTTCAAAAAGCCAGGCGGATGTCTTTGTTGCTTGGGAACCACGCGGTGTGATCTACAAGGATGAGGTTATTCTATATTGATGTCTTTCATTTTTATCGGGCCGTTGCTTCTTGCATTATTAGTCACCTGCTCTTTTCCCAGTGAGGCCTAGGAATCAATTACATGTTTTGTGTTGTTGAAAATAATAAAAAAATATTGGAAAAAAGTGAATCTTTTCAATATCCTAAACATTTATGCAAAGGTATGCACCAGCCCGGCACGAGCAACTGACACTTCTGCCACGATTCAAAGCTCCTAAATGAGCGGGGTTATGTCAGAGCAGAAATAGTTAGATTATAGTACACCGTTTAGTTGGGAAAGTCTGTCTTCGCCCTTGGTTGAAATGCGTGGCACGTCCCTTGGGCTGGCGTGTGGCATTTTCTTATTAGAATGTCAAGCCCTGTTCAATGTAACACACCTCAGTGGTATTATTAGGAGACTGCCCGTACAACAGGGATTGGCATCGATTTTGAACTAAACAAATAGTGTGTTTATACAATCTTCAACACCAGACCTTGCCCTTAGCTCCCTAAAAGGATAATGTCTTCTTACACATGGTGGTGGTGACACAGTGTAATGCACTGTGAATGCAATGTTGGTCCTGCTGCTGCTGCCGTTGCAGTCGTCGCAAAAAGATAAAGCCAAGCTAACCCTTGCGCACTGTCTCAGTGGCCCTACTTGACAATTGGACGGGTGTTGGAGTGTCTAGGCTCTCGTTCCCTGTTCTCTTGTAACCGTCGTGGTGCCAGGCAGTCAACTTTAAAGACAGACGCTCGGAACGCACACCAGAGGAAGCCATAAACAAGACAGCAGTGTGAGCAGTGTGCAGCTGAAACGTCGTAGCAGGACATAACACGGTAATGTCTGGGTAAAGAAGATCCTTGACATTTGGTTCAACAGGCTTTCTTTAAAAGATCACAATGGACTAGCCTATGGGAAAGCAATTCTTCAGCAGGAAAGCAAGTCAGCAAGAGATGCTGGGGGGGGGTGTATGGATCGCAATGCGAATCAGCAGTATCTATTCTATAAGCATTATACCAGTGGTACATCAGGAAAAGGTCCTGGTATTCTGAAATCTGGTCTGTGGAAAATGCTGATATTGGTGGTAGTGTTCTTGACTTCTTAAACTTCCAAGAATCCTCTTTGTTCATGTTGTCATTTATTATTTATTACACATATTGTAGCCTGAAAGGTTACAATACGTCTAAAATGTACTGTGTACTGTAACCTGATGACTTAAACCCTACAATGTGAAGGCCCATTTGCATTGGGAGATCTGAGTGATTGTTGTTTTAAATGATTTCCCTCAGTAAAGTCAATAAAGTCGATTGTATCTATATTTTGAATAGTTCTGATTCTGCCAGTTAGAGGCTGATAGGAGTTATATCTGGAGTCATAACATGCATGAGTTAATAATAATAATAATCTTTAGAAAACTTCACCAGTCCAAATGTTTGGATGAGTACATTAATACATTTATGTTCACTGATGCTGATCGCTGAAAGTCTGGTTTAATTAATCTGCCCTACAGTATTTTCCTATTAACCTTTTTAATTATATAGTGTCCTCTACCAACTTATTGAACTATTAAATGCTAGTCTTTTGATGTGATGTTCATGTGCATCTACCGACTGCCACATAACAGTTACTATGGAGAGTCCAAATACCTAAACAAGTGATTTGGTTTTACGGACAAACAAACCGCGTAAACCTGAGGGAGTGGGGGGGGTCTTTAAAGATCAGCACTTCGTTTTATTATGGGTGTCTTCGTTCACAGCCGGCACGGTGTATTTAGCATTCATAAGTGAGCCATGACCTTATATTTATAGAAAGGCAGCAGGCCAGGTTGATTGCTACCGTGTCCTGTCCTAGCCGCTGTGGTACAACTGTTTTGATGTGGAGAGCTTAAATCCAGGTTTAAGGAAGTGCTGTTTGATTTTGGTCATGCGACTCAAACAAATGGGCAAGTCGATACACCTTGATAAGGAATCCTTTGAACATGAAACAGCTGGTTTGTCTTCGCATCTGTCCCTCCACCTGCTGAATTACTTCCAGTGCCGATCCACTGTCATTACCGTGTTCAAAAACACATGATTATATCCCTGGGGATGAAGTGAATGTACTTTATTGATTTGCCATCTTTGTACACTGTTTTATACATTTATTTGATGAGAAAGTAGGACATGATACGTTTGTTTTGAAGTTGGAAATCTTTGCTAAGTTAAAGTTAAAGTAGCAATCATGAGCATATTATAAAAAAAACCTTTGGAGTAGGGTTTCGCTGGTTGAGGCTTTGCGTGAGTGAATTTAACAAGAGGTTTCAAGAACAAAGTCCAAAGCAGCATAAGGACACTTAAATGATTCAACCTTCAGATCACACAGATTTCGTCTGGAATGAGGAATAATCCTCCTCCCTAACAGCTCCTCCACATGTAGATGCATTCACAGTGCATCACGGTGTCTTCATTATGCCCATTCATAATCCCTCCGAGTATGATCGGCATTGCCTGGTGTGAATTGCTATGCAGCGATATAGAGACACAGCTGAGAGAGGATGGGGTGGATTACACCCCAGTCTGGTGTAATCCACCCCACACACACACACACACACACACACACACACACACACACACACACACATACACACACACGCACACAAACCCTACACACACACACGCACGCACGCACACATACATGCATGCACGCACGCACGCACACACACACACACACACACACACACACTGTCTCTCTATCTCTGGGGGGGGCTAAGTCGGAGGTTAGCGTCAACATCAATAACAGTGGAGGGAGTGGGGAGACATTCACAAGGGCTTTATGTGCCATTGAGGGTTATAATAAAATACCTGCCTGACACCTTGTCCGGCTACATTCTGACACTACTCTAACGGCAGGGCGGAGTCTCCGGATAGATGGAGGAAACTGCATTGAAATACAAATGTTTGTGCTTTTACTTTTTTGGTTTGCTGTGGCAGCAAATGCAGGCAAGGGCTTTGGAGTGGAAAGCGATGGCACTTCAGTTTGAATCATCTCAAGGACCAAACACAAACAGGGAGGACCGGCTAATTCCGTGCCTTGAATCAACTTAACAGGGGTTAGAGGAATGCGAATAGCAACATCCGTTTTCTAAGGAAATCCTGTGACCATCACTATTCACAAGCCCCCCTTAAGGCCTTCAGCTGGGTTGCTGCAGGTACTGGTAGCAGCATGACCGATTCAGAAGGCCACCAGGGGCCAAGTGCAACCTTTAATACACATCCAGCAGGGAGCCTTCAAACCAGGAGGGTTCAATCTAGTGGAAATCAGGACCAGGTAAAAATCACGACGTGTGATACTGGGAGAGAGTGGTACGAGTCGTACGCAGGGCACAGGGTCGTTTAGTGGCTGGGGTGACGGTGCAGGCCAGGCCAGGCCATCTGAATTCAAGTTGTGTTCGAATTAAACCGTCTAATTAGTAAAATAAATAGTGTATGCGAGCACTGCAGCATCGCCTACAGATATAAGCAGAAGAACGTGTCCATTATGATAGGATATTCATATTAAATGAATAAACCAATTGGATTGCAGCGTTTACAAAGGGCTGAGGGCTTCATGACAGCTGTTCCTTCCACGACGTCCCTCTCCCCCCACCCCAAAAAATACAAATTAAACAGCTGTACTAATCAACAAAGTTATTGTGTAAATGGTGGAGATTTTAATATCCCTAAAAAAGCTATTTAAGGGGAAATCGATGTGCTGAGAGGGGTTTAAGGTATCAGCCATCAGTCAAACAGCAGCCCAGGGAGAGGAGTTGACAGATGCATTCATTAAGGGACAGGATGACAAGCACACGGCTCATCTCCAGCTAATGTATTGGCATGACGACAAGGGGATAGCTAATTACAGGGAGTGGATGCCTCTAAAATCATACAAGATGTGCATCCTCACTAGTCAAACTCTGTTTCTGGTTCATTCAATTTCAATCTTTACCTAATTTCTAAGGGAGTCCTTATGTTGGCACTTGCCAATCGTGGTATTAGTTATCTTAACAATGTATCAGGTAACAATGTATCTGTCTACACGTCTCAAAGGAACATATCTCTTGAATGCAAGAGAGAGGTAGAAATGAGGGATATATATATATATATATATATATATAGTCCAATTTAACAATGGTGAATGCCAGGTAATGTCTAAAGTGCCCTTATTCAAGATCGCCAGTAGATTGTGTATTTCTTACTTTATCCTTTTCAATCTGTAGCTAGGAACAAATGATATCCCTTAACGTTGAATTGCATACACTAAAACCATGTTCTGTTTATTATTTACCATGTCATTATCATCATTATAAAAAACAAAACACACCAATTATAGCCTCATTAGTATTCAAATGAATGTATTTGCTGCTGATGAACGGGGTCTCACGGCATATGGCTAAACCTCTATTTTACACTAAGACATCTAAAGTGTGCTGTTAATATGGGCCTGCCCGCGCTGCTGGAGTGAAATGCAGGGGAAACATATGAGTGGAGGAACAGAATCACGGCTGACTTACACAAGTAAATCAAGACC
>NC_140273.1:8876314-8890770 GCF_964030765.1 Micromesistius poutassou | reverse complement strand
ATATATATATATATATATATATATATATATGACGTCAATCATATGACATCAATGAAGACAAAGTGATCAAAGAGCTATGTTAACCATTTAAATTAGCCCAGTGTGCAGCGTAAATCGTTTGTAATAAAAAAAGAAAATGCATGCAGAATCGAGTATGTCTCTTGTGTAAACAGGACCAAAACGACTCACACACGGCGACACTGCCTTGTTGAAAATCAACAGACACAACTGTTGCTAGGTTACAGACACAGTGAGTTTGATGAGCGGTAAGAAACACGGCGGTATTCTCCACATTTGGTGCATCCACTTCGAGTGAGTAATTACGCATGATCAGGCTGAACCAAACGGAGCAGAAAAAACAACAACTTATTACTAGAAAGTTCCAAAGATACAGACACTACGAGAAGATTTCAGGGAATTGTACTTTGTTGACTCAATACCATCATAGATAACACATACTTTGCCTTCAGCCCTGAAAGGCATAAAGGGATATCATCCAAGCAAAACAATTGTTTGTCGTTTCCGAGATTCCTTCATTTGCTTAAGGCACTTAATATGTAAGCCAAATTAATGGCTTTATTTATTCAATTATCAATTAATTTTTCAACCCAAGCAGAGGCACCAAACCACTCCACATTGAGTAATGTTCAGACTCAGAAATGAATGATGCATTTTGGCTCCCTTTGAGAAGGAATACAAACATACATCTTGAGAGACACATCTCCCTTCTTTGTCAACATATTTTCTCAACCATTCCTCTTGATAGTGGAGAGTGTATTAAAAAATAGGTAATTCAGCATGCTAGCTCATATAATTCTTCACGTCATGGGCATGCAAACTTGTCAACTTTCAGCTAAATCGGCAGTTATAATGGATAAGTCATTTAGATGACTTTCTGTAGATCTGCAATAAAGATATATATGTATAACAAGAAAGTAGAAATGTCTTCCTCAGTGTGTCTGTGAATGTGTGTGTGTGTGTGTGTGTGTGTGTGTGTGTGTGTGTGTGTGTGAGAAAGTCACATCTGCTTTATTTAGAACAGAGACCAGGTTACCAGTGAATACGCACACAACATACTGTGGCCCGTAATGGACAAACAGGATCATCATTCAGCCAAATGATCTAAGATAATAATAATAATAATAATAATAATAATAATATAATATAATAGTGGATATCCTATTTTATTGATTTATGACTAGACTGTAAATTTAGCCTTTGACTTGTCAGACGATTAAGTTAGTTTGGTCGTTTTCATAAGGAGTGGTTTTTGGGAGGAGGCTGAATGAGTCTCATAACAGACAGGAGTTAGTGAATAAAATACAACTTTTCAAACAAATAACAGATTGACACATAACGCAACATTCTTACCTTCTAACCAGTTTGCGTGCCTGAACATGTAACAACAACAGTTTGATGTTTATTTTCTTTTAATCAAAATGTAATATATTTGATCAAATCTTCTGATGGAATATTACCCTTCGTTTTTTTTTTTTTCGTTTCCATACCACGTAAAGCATGTAGTATGCCATCACCCCGCCGGCTAGCACCGGTTGGTCCCAGAATCAAATCACATTCTGCCTATGCCTATTTCCGTGCTAATATCCTGTTACCTCCTTTTACTTTACCTGACACACACTATATAACAGGGAAGCGAGCGAGATACGGTCGCCATGCCGTTTCTCATTGTATTTAAGGGGCGAGGCGACAGGATATACAGTACATAAACTGTGTTTTTTTTCCGTAGCTCGTTGCACCCTTGTTTGGGATCCGACACACCGTGGCAGGGACACAGATTACCGGTTGGACCTGGCGTGATGGGGAAGGCTGCCGGGCCTTGGGGGGATTCTGCTGTGTACATACTTAGTCAAGGTCACCTGACTTGGGAGCGTTGTTTCATGAAAAGTGCCCGTGGCCATAAAAGCAGATATGATACCCATTCGGTGTAACACATTGCCGCGTTGTCCTTGGTCAGGGCCCATATAGCCTGGATTTTCCACCATATATATGATAAGCATTAGGATAAGGTCGTTTGTCTCCTGGCCTCGTGCTGCTGCAGTCAGTCACCCCCCCGCCACTGACAGCAATTAAGCAATGTAAGCATTTACGTTGAGAGAGCATATCCATAGCAATGGATTTTAACAAGCTACCGGGGCTGTAATCAGACAGGCGAACGTGCGCGGCGGTGTCAGCGTAGCACTGCCAGTGTCAGCGGAGTATTGCCTGCTAGCTGGCAGGAGGAGAGGACCGAGCTCGTTCTCAGAGGCGTGCAAAATGCCTCTCGGAATAGATTTCTCCCAACGCCACTATTTCTTTTTTCCCTCAAGGAGACGCAGAAAAAGCAGAGGAGAATCATGCCACTTTTCACACAACGGGTGCGCTCTCACCATTGTGCCACACACGCATGCAAGCACAAAACATGCACACATGTAAGCACACACACACACACACACACACACACACACACACACACACACACAGGATATGACAACATTAGTCACAGTGCTGTCTGGAGACTCTCATGCAAATATGTTATTTAGGGGCCGGGGGAGACATTGGATTACAGCTTGCCAACAGCCAGAATACAAAGTGCCCTAACGATAACACTGTGGAGACCTTGTGTTTACAAAGAGAAATAAATTAGACCTCATGAAACCAAAAAACCACCCGGCCTACTGATTCCTACTTCCTGCAATCATTAGGAGCCGTTGATGTTATGAGGGAGCGTAAAACTCCAGAGGGATGGAGATTAAACATATTAATAAGGAATACTGAACACACTGGACCCGGGCCTGAGGTGGACGGACCCAGCGCTGGCTAAGGCAGGCCGGTTCGGAACCTGACCTTGCCTTTATCCCCTCTTCACAGTACTTGTTTTAATCATGTATATGTGCTTCAAAGTCACCAGTGAAACACAGCCTTTTCTCTAATCTTTAATTACGGGCAAGTATGGATTTCATGATTTCAACATGCCCCGAAGGAGAGCCCCCCCTCCTCCCACTGTTATGATGATTATTTCTCTGATGTATTATTCGTTCTATTAAACAATGAACACTCTGTGTTTGGGAGCTGTGCACATGGATGCCTCCGTCACTGCTCTGATCCCCGGCGGAGCAGAGAGACGGGGGGCCCCTGGGGGCCGGTGAAGCGGGACAACATCCCTGCATGGCTCGCCCCACAGGTCCCGGGAATTAAACACAGACTCTGCCTGTGTGCAGACTGGAGGGAGACTCATAGACAAACAGAGGGGGAGGGAGAGAGAGAGAGAGAGAGAGAGAGAGAGAGAGAGAGAGAGAGAGAGAGAGAGAGAGAGAGAGAGAGAGAGAGAGAGAGAGCGAGCTGGATATTGAGGCAGATGTGGTTGCAAATCCATGTGCTGTATGTCACAAGAAGTCATTGCTTGGTTTGCAGTAACGTCAGATAAGAATCATCTGGAGGGTTCTGAGATGAGCAGAAACACTGGGGGACGGAGGCTCCCCCGACCATCCCAACGGCCTACTTCATTAGTTCCCACCCCCCCTTGTGACCACTTGTTGCCCGCCACAAAGGAGAGAGAGGAGCCTGCGTGGCCACAAGTGAGCAGCCAGCACAGAGGGTAATGGCAGCATTAATTGTGGAGTTATTCTAAGGCACTCTGGGGACCCTGGGGAACCGGGGGAGAAGGGGGATGCGCTGCTGGGGGGCCACAGCATGGATCCCCAGAGGACCCCCCCTCGAGATAGCCAGTTGTGGTAGTAGAGTGGTGCATTGCAGTGCTAAATTGCTTGGGTGTATCTTGGCCAACCTCAGACCCCCCAGGTAACGAGCGTGTCAGTGAGGACGTGTTTGGTGGTGGTGGTGGTCCCCCCCCCGTAGATGTATAAACACAACCGTGTGTTAATGCACGCAAAAGTCAGCAAAGGCCTCTTAGCAAAGGTCTGAGAGATTTTAAGTTTAGTCAAACGAAAAAAAAAAAAGTTTATAAACCGGGAGAAAAAGAAAATCACTTATGTTTTTGATCCGTCTTCTGTGCCTTTGTTAAGTGGTTGTGCAAAAAAAAAAAAAAAAACACGTATAACGAACAAATAAAATGTCTCGAGAGATGGAATCTGTTAGAGATGGAAAATGGACAGAGAAGCGGTCTGATGCATTAATTCCTTCAGGGTTTAAAGTGAAGAGACCGGTTGGTTCCAAACGCGAGAATCAATAAGTGCCCGGGCTGGACGAGATAAGCGGGGATCACACAAAGTAAAACACGGAGAAGAGACGCAACAATGGAAGTCAATGGAAGCTTGAGAAAGTACTGATAATAAATAAGGACTCATGGTCCACAAGATGACAAATCAAAGGAACGTGCTGCAACATTACAAACGAGAAGCAGTGGTTTGAGTGGTGGAGGCCATTATGGTGTCACTATGCAGTCACTCCCATGGCTTCTGGAGATAAACATTTGTACAAAGTATCAATTCCCCCTCCCTGTCAATAAAATTAGCCAGGAATGGGATGCAGCAATTATTGTCCCACAGCCCAACTACCAGGGGGGGATATCAAGATGGCCAGGTTGTAGAGAGGGGGGGGGGGAGACACACACACACACACACACACTCACACACACTCACACACACAGACAGACAGACAGAGAAAGAGAGAGGGAGAATGAGGCACACAGAATTAGAGAGGAAAGGAGGGTGAGGGTGAGAGAGAGAGAGTGAAAGAGAGAGGAAAGGAGAGTGAGTGAGAGAGAGCGAGGGGAGCCAGTCAAGAGGACAGGTGGTCATGATAGCGGTAACAAGTTGCTAGGGTTAGTGTCAGATAATGGGGAGCTGGATGCTCATTAAGATAAGGCGGGCTCTTCCGTCGGCAGTGCCATGGATGAGCAGCTCTTACTGAGTCTCATTAAGGGGAACTTAAAGAGGTGCTGTGCTGGTTATCTGCTGCTTTGATTACAGGATAGCGAGGGTGGAGGGGAGGAAGGACATTCTGTTTTGGGCGGCTGCACACCCAGCCACTGGAACCATTAGCAGCTGTCATCTTAGATGTGTGTGGAGAGTTGTGGTTAAGGCGTTGTCGCCATGTAGGGTTTGCGTTGTGTGTGGCATGCGGGGAAGTGAGCATCCTTAAAGAAATGCGATTGTAAAATCCTCCATCAATTCTTTGGTATGTTCGGTGACTAGAGGGAGCTGAAATTTTGTTCAGCGTATGGGAAATATTTACTTTAGGACCGGAATGTTTCCACATTCCATAGGCAGTGACCCACACACACACAAAAACACACATGGGCACACACACATAACAAACAAAAACAGTAATTATACTACTAAGGGGGGCAGAAGCATCCAAGACACGTGTGTGTGTGTGTGTGTGTGTGTGTATGTGCATGTGCGTGTGCATACATGTGTGTGTCCGTATGTGTGCGTATGTGTGTGCGTACATGTGCGTGTGTGCGTGCGTGTGTGCGTACATGTGTGTGTGCGTGTGTGTGCGTAGCCTGCTCTGTAACGAGGCATGTGCAGCATGTGTTGCTCTCCTGGTCTCCTCTGCGCCCCACGTGGCTGCTGCTGCCCACAGTATCTAATGACGTTGTTGATTAAGCCTGGCAATCTCCTGTCACAAGGAATCAGGGGAAGAGCCGAGTGGGCCTATAGCCTCCAGCGCAGCCCTCTTCATGGCTAATGGCTAAGTCTGTTCGCTTACGACTGCTGCTGTGGCTGCCATTACACTGGTTGGGTAGCACGGACGGCTAGCCCTGTCGCCAGCTGTTAGGGTCCTCTGGTCAAGAGCGTTAAGGCGTGAGAGGAAGCATCTGGTTTATTTTACGGAGCGCAGCGTGAGGAGGGGATCGACAGGGCTAAAGGGAAAAATGGATGCAGAGGTGGAGGAGTTGTGGAGATACGGAGAGGTGGGGGAGGGATGGAGATATATAGAAATGGAGGAGGGGTGGATATATGGTATGGTTGAGCTGAGGTGGAGGAGGAATGGGCTGGACATGGAGAGGTGAAGGAGGGATGAAGATATGTAGAGGTGAATGAGGGATAGAGATATGGAGAGGTGAAAGAGGGATGGAGATATGCAGAGGTGGATGAGGGCTGAGGTATGCAGAGTTGAGGGGGGATGAAGTAATGAGGAGGTGGAGGAGGGTTGGCGATAAGCAGAGGGGGCAGAGTGGAGCAATAGACAGATTGATGGATGGAGGGATGGCGGGATGGATAGGTGAATGCAGGGATGGAGGGGTGCAGAGGTGGAAGGAGGTGAATGCAGGGATGGAGGGGTGCAGAGGTGGAAGGAGGTGAATGCAGGGATGGAGGGGTGCAGAGGTGGAAGGTCGGCAGAGGTGGAGAGATGGAGGGATGGGCATGCCGTGCATGCTGATATCCATGTAGCTCGGTGGATCCGTGGAGACACAGACACAGAACCGAAGTAAGACAAACCCTTACATGAACATGAAGGCCAATGAGTGACGTGTTGGAGTATTGAAAAGGAAAAACCAGAGCTGAACAAACTGAGCTTGACCGCCTGATGCACACAGAAGAAGCCAGGAAGCCAGACACGGGAACACAAAAGACGAGAGGATACGTAGATCATTGAACAAATGCTCTGACAGATTAGCAGGGTGAATGATGTGACGCTAAGTTATCTGTCTGACTCCTGGAACACACAAGACGTCCCTGGCTTTCAGTTCAACAACATAATGGGGTCTCTTTATAAGTAGAAACAATGGGTGATGGACTCCAACACAGGCCTCAACCAGGACATTGCCTCAGACAGAAGACAGACAGGTGGGCAGAGAGCAGGGTGGAGGAGCCAGCCTGTGATTACAGAACACAAGGGGAGAGAGAGGGGGAGACATAGAGCATGAAAGAGGGAAAAAGATGAATGGAGAGAGACAGAGAGACAGAGAGAGACAGAGAGAGATAGGGTAGAGGAAGAACATAGAGGCAGCAGGGGGAGGTAGAGACAGGAATGGTAGATAGCCAGAGACAAAAGGCCTGAAAAGTGTCCGATAAGACGAGAGAGAGAGAGAGAGAGAGAGAGAGAGAGAGAGAGAGAGAGAGAGAGAGAGAGAGAGAGAGAGAGAGAGAGAGGCTGGATATTGAGGCGGATGTGGTTGCAAATCCATGTACTGTATATCGCAAGAAGTCATTGAGAAGTCATTGCTTGCACAGACAGAGCGAGAGAGACAAAGAGAGACATAGAGACATGAGGAGGTATAGCAGTGGTGCTGCAGCAGTAACAGCAGCACATGGCGAGAGGAATGCAGTCGGCAGCCTGCCTGAACTGAATGGCAAGTAGCTTGCAAGGAGGGGAGGGACCAGCAGAGGGGGGGGGGGGGGGGGGGGGGTAGGAGCGGAGGGGAGGGATAGGAGAAGAGGGGGATGAGAAGAGGAGAGGAGAGGGAAGAAGAGACAAGAGGATGGGGGAGACGAGAGGAGAGGGGTGGAGAGGAGAGGAGGGGATGGGAGGATAGGAAAAGAGGGGAGGGGGGAGAGGGATGGCTAAGAATAGGTTAGTGAGAGGGTGAATAAGTCACTGCTGCAATACCTGTGAGAGAAGGAGATGGAGGAAGAAGAAAAAAAGGCCAGTGGACACAGATAGCATTCTGTTTGGCCAAAAGGCCCATGAGTCCTGGATGTCTGAAGCATTTTATTTTCTTTCCGTCCCTTGGTGCTCTGCTCAAATACACAACCTAGTATATGAGGAACCAATGGGAAGGGCACACACAACCTACCTCACACATGCACTATACACACACACACACACACACACACACACACACACACAAATACATGTGTGTGTGTGTAACAATAATAACCATAGTGTGATACACTGCCAGATGTTTTGCCAATCAATAGACCATCTAACAGCATTAACATGCCGCCGAGCTCCCCCCGCCGGAGCTGCCGGACTGCCGCCGAGCTCCCCCCGCCGGAGCTGCCGGACTGCCGCCGAGCTCCCCCCGCCGGAGCTGCCGGACTGCCGCCGAGCTCCCCCCGCCGGAGCTCCCCCCGCCGGAGCTCCCAGACTGCCGCCGGAGGCGGGGGAGCTTCGGCGGCAGTCCGGCAGCTCAGCTCCTGTACAATCCCTTTCTCCTCCATGTCGCCGATTCTTTACTTGTTGTGGAAGTACCACAGACGTCAGACGCAGTCTTTATGATTCATAATATTATCCGAGGAGCACATCGTTTTTGGCTGTGATATTAGATATATTATATAGATACCTATATATTATATAATGTATTAATAATTATTATTATTACATTATATAGATATAGAGCTCCGGGAGACTGCAAACGGCAACAATCACTTCTCCTCCATGCAGTGGTTCACTCTGACAGCTCATTGGTCAATGGGCAGCAGCTCATTTGCATGAATGCTACAGACACCAGAAACAGCACATTCTCAAGGGACTGAATCAGAGGGGAATAGCGGTAGGTGAGATTCTTTTTTAAACCCAATACCTAAACATCACCATTTCTCACGTACATTTACTCCAAGCCTAGCCCTAACTCTACACTACTCTACCAGCTTTACTCGCTGTCAGACAGATCCGTCAAGGCAGGTCAGTTAAATGAATGCTTGCCAGTCTCATCAGAGCGAGTGGAGGGTACTCAGGAGGTAAACACACATCTACTCAGTGATTGTATTGTAGACTAAGATCCCGGATGATCATAGTTTAAACTTAAAAACAACCCCAGTCACAGTGACCCCTTAGGGGGGTCACTGTGACCTTTTAATGAAAGGGGCCTTTTAATGAAAGGAATCACGCTGACGCTGAAATAAACACAAAGGACCAAGTACATTGTGGCAACACGTTAAACACCTGAAGCCCAAGTCCACTGGAGAGACCATCAACTATTTACACAAACATCACAGAGCACTGCAGCAGCAAGCCGCCACCGGGAGCCAGCGCACTCCCGAGCTGTAATGATCCCCGCCGCGGTGACTTCAAAGTGGGCTGAGCCAGGCGAGAAGATTACTTCCCTGCACTATCTTCTTTTCATGTGGGCTTTGTCCGTTAGGCCACGCCGCCAGAGCCCAGCGCTATCAGGACTCTGCTATTAGTAGTGAGGAATGAGCATGTGTAATACCACAGGATATCTGGTCGCGCTGCAAGCTAACACGCAATGAAGGTGGATGAGGGGAACAACCCAGCTGTTAGGCAGAGTGAGGGAGGATGGACATGCTGACGAGGAATATATATATATATATATATATATATATATATATATATATATATATATCTTTAAGCATGTGTGTTTCGTGTCCGCAGGCTTGGAAAGAAATCATTTGGAAAAGGCTGAAAGTGTCAACAGGTTCAGAATCCAGAAAGTGAGTCGATGTTGGGGGGAAATAAATGCACTATATATATTCTCTACTGACGGGGGGGGGGTGGATACAATGTCTATTTCAAAATGTTTACTTAAGATGAATAGTTCTTATGCGAGGGCCATTATTACCAGCTCATTGTTTTCGTGCTCTCCTGGGGTCCCCCGAGAAAGGTAGTTAGCGGGGATCCTCTGATATGCAGCACAGTTTGAACCTCTTCTCTCGGTTTTATTTTAGCATTGGAGGATGTCGACCACTAAGAGAATCGAATTAAGCAGCCGGCTTTGTCCTTGAAACATGAAGCACTCTCTATGTGTACATTCACATTTCCCTTTGTTCGACAAAGTAGCGATAGATAATGGGAAAAATTCATGATTTAAAACACATGGTCCCTGGTGGCACGAGATACATCTACGTAGAGTCTACACCTGGTTTTGAGTTTCAATTGTATCTAGATTACAAACTCATCTGTTTACACAAAAAAAGCACGATGCGCACCCCATCATCTCAGCCCGTTTATACGTAGGCCTAGTGGCCACTAAGGATTTCAGAGTTGGAGTTGCAAGGGCTGGGAAAAGCAAGGAAATGTTTCACATACTTTTGCATATCACGCCCCCTTTCTTTGTATTGGTTGGCAACCTTTGTTGTCTAATTCTATTGTGCAACCATTCCGGCCCATTCGGCCTCAGAATCTCATCGCAATCCCACAACTAGGGCTGGGCGATAAAATGATAACGATATGTATTGCGATAGACACGTAATCAATATCAATAGAAAATGCGTTCGATAGAATGTTTCGATAATTTTTTTCCTCGTTGGAAGTTAATGGAGCAAAGAGTCTAGCTCCGCTTTGAACCAGAGGTTGCGAAGCAAAGTTGGTTGCATGAACAAAGGCATGTGTCCTCTGATACCCGTGGAGAGCAACGTATGGAGCGACACGCCAATGGCCAATCATGTAACAGTATCAAGTTTGGCTGCACCATCTCGTCTCACGTGTTTCATAACTGAATTTCTAACGCGATGTGAGAAACGAAAGATGAGTACCGCAACGAGCGAGGAAATTGTAAATAATATATATATATATATATATATATATGAAGATAGTTCTTCTCAAATCTCAGGCTTTTCTATGTTTACATTTAACACTGCAAATGTTTTTAGAACACTTTTAGCACATGTTTTTGTAGCACATGTTTTTGAGCACTTTATAATTGTTAATTGTTAAGTTTTCATTGTGATGTTGATTTTCATTCATACTTGTTAAATGTTAAATAATGTTAAATAAATGTTTATTTATTTATTTGATTATTTATTTATTTGAGTTTTCCATGGTTGTGTTGACATTCCTTTTCCCTGTCTGCCTACAATCAGGGGAAGGTTAAGTTTAAAATAAAATTGTTTACGTTTATATTTTTCTCCTGGTCCTTATTTTAAACAGGTCATAAAAATTATCAATAATTATCGATATTGACTGATATGAAACACATATATTGTGATACAGTTTTCAGCCATATCGCCCAGCCCTACCCACAACCGTTTTCAATTGGCGATTGAAGAGTGATTCAAGCCTCCGGTGAAAACAAGGCCACTGTATATGGTCTTGTACATCCTACTGAACTTAGGAAAGGGAAATGGCCTTAAGGAGGTGAATGCTCCTTATAAACCTCTGAATGAGTTGCTCAATCTTTTGGTACCTTGCTTTAAGCAAGGATACCAAACCAGGACAGAATAGGAGATGCTTTATTTCTTGTGTGGTACAACCTCCCAGGATAGACCAGACAAAGGGTCTTTGCTTGGGTGAGGGCGGACAGGGACACAACTTCAGCATGTTAGCTTTAGGTTTCTTGAGAGGCCACAAACACAAACAGCAGAACAGACCCGCCAATCTGAGTGTTTCAATAAGCATGGCGGTGTTTGTCCAGATCAATTTGTACGTCGACAAGCACCGGTGTCGCAAGCCGGGGAGACGAAAACCCCTCCACTTCAGGGTCCCTCAGCAGACATTACAGACCTGAGTAACATCCCATTCTCACATTTGTTTTATTTTATTAACTGAGTATGTGGATCCAGGGGTCTTAGTGAAAACAGATTGGAACACTTTAAATGAAGCGAGAGCAGCCCGGGATCATTATTATCGGTTGAGTACTGAGTGACAGTGGTCATCTTGGGGAAACAAGCGCACACACAACTCCCCAACGGGGTTGGGGGGGGGGGGGGGGGGGGGGAGGGGAGAGAGACGTGTGCGGTGTATATGCTGTATTGATTTTTCCATTTCAGCATTAAAAGGTGCTTATTCAAGTACACACTCAAAACAAAATGTGCTTTAAAAACAGTTGCCCATGGCGACAGCCGAGTTGGTGCTGTCGCATGCTCCGACAGCCTTTGAGATTGCATTGTTTTCCTGCGTGTGTCCTGCTGTTAAAAGCCGCCGCTGTCGTGACGGACCTTTAAAACAGCAGCGGTGGAAGCAGAGAATGGCCGCCTGCAAACCCCTTGGAGGCACAGAGACGGAGACATTTTCCCTGGGTCAAGACTCAACTGGACCACTGATCTATTCAAATAGACACAGGCAGCTCATTTCTGTCCTATTGCAAGACTCTGGAGTAAACGCTCTCCTGCCAGAAAGTCATCTCTCATTTTGCTCGTGTTTTGTACCCCTACACTCTCTCTCCTCTACATGATTATACAATGGAAACATGAAGGATGAGATATCAAATATAATCCATTGGGTTTGCGGTCACGAATGCCTGGATGAAGGCTTAACAACATCCTCTGCTTTGCCCTCTCTCACTGTCTCTCCGCCCACGAGACAACGCTGCACGATGCTCAGTAACCAAACTCTTTGTGTCGTGTGCTGGCCAGTGTGGGGATCACGGAAGCCACTTCCCGCCCTCTTTGAAGAAGAGAGTCAACTTGTTCTGAGCAGATAGCTGACGTCAATGCTCCCTGACATGCAGATCTGTGCGAGGCCTTCATTTGGTATGGACACCGAGGGAAAGGTAGGGCCAGAGTGTGCGGAGGGTTCACATTCATCACAACACGTTCACCACAACAGATGCTGGCACCAAATGATGCAAGGGACTCTTCCAAAAGCGCGTGTGCGTGTCATGTCCATCTGCTTGTGTGTGTGCATATGTGATTTGTGTGCGCGCGTGCGTGTGTGTGTGGGGGGGGCGATGATGTAAATGTGCTTATATATGTGAGTGTGTGTGTATGTGTTTGTGTGTCTGTCTGCATGTGTATGTGTGTGGGTGTATTTTCATATACATGTATGTGTGTGTGTGTATGTGTATGTGTGTGTACCCTGCAGGTGACCACAGGGAGCCTATCTGCAGTGTCCACAGCACAACTCCACTCCCCTGCTCTTGCCACTGGCTGCCCCCCCCCCCATGGAGAGCTACAAGGCTGCGGTCCACGTATTTATATACAGCCTCTTCATCAACACACTCCCCTCCCAGCACCCCCTCCTGGGCTTCCAAATGGTGGAAACAGGGTTCCTCGAGGTCTGTGAATGTGTGTTTTAGCTTGTGTGTGTGTGTGTGTGTGTTTTGGCTCTGTGTGTGTGTGTGTGTGTGTGTGTGTGTGTGTGTGTGTGTGTATGTGTGTGACACACTGTTGGCTTGCTATCGTTGTTTTTTACAAGTCTGGCCAAGTGGAAGGGCAGCCCTAACTGAGCCACTACCTGTTTATTTCTCAGTGGGCTACGGTGGTGGAACAAAGACTGGGCATGTAGGGCAACATGCATGCTGCTGGCTTTCCCCAGACTGTCGTCAAAACACTGAGGAAACCTCCAGGATATTCCTCTGTCCATAACTCAGAAAAGCAACAGTAGCCTGGATCACAAACATCATGCAATAGGCTTTCATTTTACATTCCTCGAATACATGATTACCTCCTATTGTCCTGTCTTGTCTTACGGTCATTGGAATGTTTTTAAAAGGTGATTTATCCACTAAAGGGACTTTGTGTTTGAAGGGTGCTGTGTTAAACACAGAGAACCGGTCTCTTCTGAAAACCAGCAGGCAATCAACATTTAGAGAGTGGGCTGACCAGAAGGAGCCCACTACAAGGGGCCCTAGAAGCTGGGGGTAATATAACCCTGTACTACTACTACTACTACTACTACTACTACTATTACTTCTTATATTACCATGGTTACTGGCAGGCAATACCAGGAAGATTATTAGGCATGCCTGCTGTTCCGATTTTCTGAATTGGAAACCATCTGCTGGCCATTTCATGGTCTGTCAGTGGAGAACAGCCATCTTCTGAGCCACACTGAAACAAAAATGAAAGGCTAATATTTGTGTTTTTCCTGTTATTTGCTCTGCTACTCAACTCTAAACGATGTTGTTGCCGATCTTATCAAATCCACTTCTTGGATTTGGATTTGAAATCCACTTCTTGGATTTGATACACAAAAGCCTTGCTATAGCCATTATGTGTGTGCTAATGCCTGTTTGTGTGTGGCATATGGGCGATTGTCATGGGTGTCAGTTTGGTTTAAAATGTGCTGGGGACTGAGACGCATTCAAAAGTGCATTTTCAGAAGTGCTGGCTACAATGAGGCTGCACTCTTTTTTTCTCTTTAGTGCAGGTAATGAAAGGTTCTGAAAGACGGCATACCCATGTAGCTTACTAATGAATAAAATGTATACAAAAAACTGATGTCTGACACGTTTTATGAAGAAAGCGTTTCCAAAAAGCATTGGACATAGGCTATGACCAACTATGTTCTGCTCCATGTACCCAATGTAGACAACGTGACGTGACTAAGCTACCAACACAAACAAAGAGGAGCTGGGAAAGGAAATTAACTATGTGTTTAAGTTGTGAAGGCAAACATGTGGCGACACACAGCACTACCAATGTCGTCAAGATTGAAAAAAGCAAAAAATATTTGTTGCACAGCTGAACGCTGTATCACATCATGAGCTGGCTGTTCTCAATTCACAACACGCATCCATCCAATCTACATCAGGCATTCTGACCAAAACTCATGCATTCCCCACCACAATTATTCCACTAATTACTCCACTATCGTCATCTCCACAATACCCAACACTGTATGAATGCAAACAGTGGATAAGTTAGGCTACTTGGTGGCTATGGCTAACATCAATTGCAAGAGTTAAGACAGCTGACCACTTGAGT